>NC_141053.1:32446930-32729430 GCF_041138505.1 Cibotium barometz | reverse complement strand
ACATATATATGTATGTATGTATATGTGTGTGTGTGTATATATATATATATGTGTGTGTGTTTGTGTGTGTGTGTGTGTGTGTGTTTAGATGTGTGTATGATATATCTATCTATATATTTAAAAGTGACCACAACTTATCACCCATCTCCGCACATTAAAATTTAATCAAAATTAATTAAATTATATCGATGTTTGTATTTATATTTTTAAATACATGTATATATGTATAAGTATATGTGTCTATGTATAGGTTTATGTATCTAAAACATAATATTGTATATACTATATATTTACATATGTGTATGTGTGTGAGAGAGAGAGAGAGAGAGAGATTGAAAGAGAGAGAGAGAGCGCTTCTATGTGTGGAAGAGTGTAAGAAGAGAGAGGGAGTGTGTGCATGTGTGTGTGTGAGAGAGAGAGAGAGAGAGAGAGCAGGTGTGTATATGTGTGTGCATGAGAGAGAGAGAGAGAGAGAGAGAGAGAGAGAGTTTTAACATTTGAGAGTGTGTGTACGTGATAGAGAGAGGGAGATGTGCATGTGTGTGTGTGTGTGTGAGAGAGAGAGAGAGAGAGAGAGAGAGAGAGATGGTTGTAGAGAGGGAATAGTTCTTTTTTGGAACCTTGGTCGGCCCGCAGCAATGCGCGGGTGTAATACTAGTTATTTATAAAAGAAAATCTTAAAATTTGAAAGTTTTTGTCCTATAACTTCTTGACACTTTCAAGTTTTAAATTTAAAAGTATTTTTAGGTATAAACCAGTGTTCAGTGTTCACGTGTTCACTAAGAATATTTTTTTTCTTAAATCGAAAAACTTACAATTTTAAAATTTACAAGTTTTTTAACAGGTTTTTTTTATCAAAAATATAACTAAAATGCTTAAAATTTTATCTTAAAATTGCTAAATAATTCTTTACATGATCGTGAATTTTGAGGTGCAGGTTTTGTGAACATTGGTGCAAACTTGGTTTTTTTTTACATTGCTCAGCACGTTTAAAAAAAAAATCGGGACTTTTTTTCGAGCAGTCACCGATAGAGACGTGACCTACTTTTCTGCACGTAAAAAAAAAAATCGGCACTTTTTTTCGAGCAGTCACCACTTTTTTCGATAGAGACGTGACCTACAGTCACCTGCTTTTCTGCACACTTTTGTCCTACACGATACTCTCAACGGCTGCACGCCTCTGCATGTAAGTAAGGCCAGCATGAAAAAAAAAAATCGGGACTCGAGAGGTCACTTACTTTTTTCGATAGAGACGTGACCTACAGTCACCCACTTTTCTGCACACTTTTTTCCTACACTATACCCTCAGCATGTAAGGCCAGCGCTTCAGCTGCTCATGTCCTCTTCTAATCTACCTTAAACCCAGGTTTTCTATTTTGACATCTGTTCACCTTATTTTCTTGGCTTTACTACCAAACTTTTTTTGGGCCTTTACTTTTGGAGGTCTATCTGCTACCCTTAGGATTTGGCATTCCCCAAGACTTCTCCTTTCTCAAGGGCATTCTAAGACTTCACCTTTCTCAAGAGACATGAAAGACTCACCCTCAGTGGGCAAGGGTAGGATTTGACGCCCATCTTCCCTTTCAAGGGCCTTGAACCCTGTGGGCAAGGGTAGGATTTGACGCCCATCTTCCCTTTCAAGGGCCTTGACAAGTGGGCAAGGGTAGGATTTGACGCCCATCTTCCCTTTCAAGGGCCTTGAACCCTGTGGGCAAGGGTAGGATTTGACGCCCATCTTCCCTTTCAAGGGCCTTGAACCCTGTGTATGACTGCCAAATTTTACTATCACTATCAATGGAAGTGTTATCTTCCAAAATTTTTCCTCAAAGAGGAAGGATTAATTTTTTTTGTAATTGTCAATGGAAGGGCAAAGCCCATCCAAAACCAGAACCGTTTTTTATATGTACAAGGTAGATAGTATGCGTGAATGGGGGGGCATTCAAATTGGCCCATTGCCATGGCTAAAAAAAAAAAAAATCAATTAAGCATGTAGATTCTAAAAGACTACCCTAATTCTTTATTACTTAAGAGTGAAGTCAATGTCAAATGAGCACTAAAAACATAGCAAATCCTTAAAAGTTAAAACTTAAGGCGAGGCCTTAGTTTAAAAAATTGACATTAAAAATTCTAATTTCTAGGTAGCGTTGAGCGTACTCATTTTTAAAGGCTTTATTTTTTTATGTAGGCATCCAAGGCTAAAGTTATTGAAGGCCATCAATTATCTACTAGCGCTTGAGGTCACAGGTGGGCAATTTGGTAGTCACTCTTCTCAAACCTCTATTGTTTGCAAGTTGTAAGTTTGTAGCTATTCCAGAAGCACTGCATTTCTAAACCCCCTTACGATCGTGGTATGTGCTCAACTTTAAGCTATGCTTTTGGTGTGTGCTCACTCCTTAGCCCTCCCAAGTCTGCATGCTACCCCAATGTCAACCATAAACAAGAGCAAGGGAGTACCTTGGTGTTAAATTGTGAATTATTTACTCTTATGTTGCTCTTCTTCATTCTCAAGGTTGTTTGGCCAAGGAAATGGGAAGTACACTCTATTGGGTGCATTGCAAAAAATGACTTGGATAGAAGTAGTAAACGTACTCAACCTGGATGTGTAAATTTTTATGTTGTGATTATAGTATGTCAAGTTAGTGTACAAATTTGTTTTTGTTTGAAGTGCTTTGGTAATTGAGGTGGGTGTTTTTTTATTTTTTATGAGAGCGTGGGTCCTTCCCCTGACAACCAACCGTTATAAACACACCCAAATATAACTGTTACAAACACACCCAAATACCATAAGGGGGTATCACCATTCCAAGTATTGGCCATTTGGAGGTACTAGATTCATTTGGGCAAGACAAAGCACTTATGATACTCGAGGCAAGAGCCCGCCATGATAGTAGCCTTGCAAAAGGTGGACAGAGTTATTTTAGAGGAGTACTCTTGGGGAAAGGCAAGGGCCCACCATGACATCTGCTTTGCAAGGGGCGGGCATAGTTACTTGAGAGAAGTACTCTTTGGAAAAGGCAAGAGCCACAACCACTGCGAACACCCCAGGGAACAAAGTGTCCCTCCTCCTGAAGAAGCTAGAGGGGGCTTGAACCCACACCCTTTCGACCAAGACTTTTCTAATAGAACAACTTGCATGCGACAGTAGGAAAAAAGAATGGCACCTTTTCCCATGACCTTCAATGATCATTGTATCAAATTTACATTCCCATCTTGTAGCCTAGCTATACTCTATTTGGCGTATAGATCTTAACTTATCATTGAGTTCACCTATACTCTATTTGGTGTATAGATCTTAACTTATCATTGAGTTCACCCTAGCTATACTCTATTTGGCGTATAGATCTTAACTTATCATTGAGTTCACCTATATCAATTGCACAAGGAAAAGAATGAAGAAGGGCTTACACTCCCATTGTGTCTATGTGTGTACGTACTACTAATACATCAAATTTCACAGTAAAAGGTGTTAGGGACATGGCCTTCTTCATTAAGCATCTCAACCTCATCATTTTCCTTTTAGCACATCCATGTACTTGTGGATATCTCTCGACCTATTTCAAAAGGAAGAAAATGCAAATGAAGACTAGACTTGACTTCTTGTGCACATTGTTTTTCTTGAGACTCTCGATCCCTCCCCCACACAACCATTATAAACACATACAAATGTCACAAGGGGGTATCGCCCTTCCCAAATATTGGCCAATTGAAGGCATAATATCCATTCAGGCAAGAGCCACATGGATCTATGCACCCATGATACTCGGGCGCAAGAGCTTGCCAATGATAGTAGCCTTGTAGTGGTAGGGTAGAGTTACATCAAAGGAGTATACTCGAGGAAAAGGCAAGAGCCACAACCACTCAAAACACCCCATGGAGCATAGGTGCCCCTCTTGAAGGGGATAGAGGGGATTTAAACCCATAACCTTTTGACTATGATCCCAAGACTTTACCACTAGGCCAACTTCAGGCGACACTTATTGTGCACATTAAATAGAGTCAAGGGGAGTTACATGAAAATAAAAGAATTGCTATATGACTTATATGACTAAGAGATGGTGTGATGTGGAACTTAAATAACAACACACATGTAAATAGATTAAGAAGCTAAGAAGTTATCACTTAAAAGTTAAACATTTTGAGCCTTCTCAAATTTTCTTAACTAGTTTTCTTAACACTAGTTTGGTAATAGGACAAAAAAGTGTCCGTGGGGACATATTTATGTCCTCCTTTTACTGACCAACTTTATAGAATTATTTGGAACCCATGGATAGCGAAATTTAAAGGTTTTCTTTTTCCATATCATGAGATACATAGTGCATGAAAATTGGGATTTTTTGGAATCACATTGGTTACCTCTAAGCTTTTCAAATTCATAAGAATTTAAAGTCCAAATTGTAGTTGTAATGCAGAGCTGTTTGGACTATATTTGTATTAAAGGCTTTTATTAGCCAATTTCTCATTACTTTTCAAAGTCTTTGGATGTGCTTACTTCACAAACATAGATGTGGTGTAATACAATCCACCTTAGGCTCAAAAATAAACTCCAAAATTTAGTTGTTGTTGATGAAAATTTTAAGGTACTTAGCTATCTTTAAAAAATTTAACTTTAAGGATTTTTTAAGCTAATCAAACAATCATAGACTAGTACCAAATCTCACACACATGTTCTGTACAGTGTTATGCTTTGTTGGTGCATTTTGTGAGAGCCAATCACATATACACCTATCCTTTTAGCCACTTTTTTTTTCGACGAAACTTTACAAATTTTGAACCATATTCATTGCTATAGAATAAGAGACTACTTCATGCATTTTTAAACACTATTTTCATAAGTTTCCCACTAGATAATCCAGCAAGGGTTCATATACGCTATTTTGTTATCGACGCAGTTTTGAAACTTCTTATTTCTAAATTGAATGTTTAGATATATATTCTTTACCAATTACTTTAATGGAGCCATTGATTTATTAGTATAACTAAAGTAAATCACCATATAATCTCACACTATTGTCATAATTTGGATGTCAAAGACTCAACAACGAAAAAGAGATTCTAAGAAGGAAATTTAATCAAATTAATTTTTAATACAATAGTTTTTTTGTTATGAAAAATCTATCTCTTATCTCTTAAATACTATGTAAGGTTTAGGAGAAATTTATAATGATCATTTTTTTTCTTGCATGTAGGAACCTTCTTTGTGAATTCATAACTTGTTTGGATTATAGTGATGGATATACCTTTACTTATGGTGATTTATCAATTATATTTAAGGTTATTTTTATTATTTTAATAAATTTTTCAAGGTTTTCCACATTCATGAAGACATGCCTTAGAAGATAAATTCTAAAATATCACTCCCATTCACAAGATATTAATTTTTTAGCAAACCCCTGAAAATACATATTTATATTGTGCTGAACTACCAAACTAGTGTTAATAGTGTTCGACTGGTTTAAATTTTCACTAGTTTTGAAGATTTTCATAGAGATCATTTTTATTCTTTTGTTTTTAAAAACATTTTAGACAACTTTTTAGATTTCCTAATTGGCCGTTTAATCCTACCCGAAGAATCATGCCAGACACCTACTCTACATGGAGTCATGGAAGCAATCGTATGTACCATACCCTCTCCAATCCCCAATGCCTGAATCGGAAGATTTGCTACCTATGGGAGGAGAAGGGACCTTGTGGGAAAATATGGCACTACACACCAAACTAGCCAACCCACACTTGGCCGATCTACTAGAAATCTACATTGTCACGTTCATGATTAGTTATTGTTTCCACAGATAGCGCAAACAACATCCAGTACATACAAGGGGAGGATATAAAGCAATCAACACAGATGATAATAACCCCCGACTGGAGGATTTTGGGGCATACAGTCGTGCAAGGAGTACGTCACTGTGCCAGAGTACAGTTTTCAGTAGTAATGCCCTCCGCCAACACATAGAGTTGATCCACTTTACATGCCAATCACAAAAGAAGACTCCACAACGCAAAGCAAAGGGATTCTCACCTCTGTTACAAGTTCCCTCACTTTTTGCCATCCACATTCTTGGACATCACAAGTCAAAGGCGGCAAATGCTCACATGGTTATACGAGCTTGGGAAAGGATTCCAGATCTAGACATAGTAGCTGCCGTCAAATTCATGAAGTTGATTGTAGTGCTTATCGATCAACCGAAGGAGAGGTATGATGAATTTGATGCCAAACAGCTTTGCTTTGACATGAACAAAGGACTGAATAAACAAAGCATGATACTTTTTTATCATTTCCTCAAGTGTCTACCAAGTTACATGCATGTCACATTTGAGGATATGGTAGACGCTGAGTTTTGGACATCACACTCAGAATTTAGAAGAACCCTTAAAAACCTTCAATCCCGTCGGAACTTCTACAGACATGAGTTCGGTGACCAGGTCTTTCGACCTAGGTAAAAGGTTCTGAGGACATAACCTATATCAGGTAGGGGGGATGTTAATCCCATTTTGCATTAACAAAGACGCTCCTCCAATTGAGGACATTAATAAGTGTTATGTAAAGGCACTATAAAAGCTGTACATTTTGAGATATTGGCCACCCAATGCCTTAGTTATTGAGTTTTGGAAGCCCAAGTGTGAATAAGGCCAGATGTATAAAAGGCAATTTTGCATAATGAAAGAACACAATCCCCCTTTGTGCTATGAGAGTTCTTGCTTTGTTGAGAGAGAGAGAGAGAGTACTCTAGTGCATATTCCTCTTCTATGCATGTGTATTGGAGAGTGAGAGGAATATTGCCTTGCATTGTGGTGTGAGCATCTTCGTGTGGTGACAATGTGGAGGTGGAGATTGGAGGAGTGGATCTTCCAAAAGAGAGCTTGGAGAGCCTCAAGGGACGTGAGCTCGAAGCATTGGAAAGTACCCAATGATAGTTGTTATCTATTGCTTCTTCCGATTGTGAATGGGTAGAGTTCTCTCTTGGGAGGTGCGGTAGCCCATAACACTCTTCCACCTAAACCACCACTCAAAGAACGGCATGATCAACATCATCCCAATGTGAGTAGCATCATGCTTGATTTTTGAAGGACAAGGATACCCTTCAAAATTGACAATTGTGACATAAAATTGCTTGTTTTTTAGCTTCCAGCTATAATTTTTTTATGGTTAAGTTAAAAAGTTACCCTTATTCTTGCAGGTCAAAATGCCCAAAAGTGGGCATGATGGCTATCAAAATGCAACTATGAGTACCTTATGGATACCTTAAGACTTTCAACCTTCTTTAAGAACATAAGCTCTATCAAGGGAAATGAAAGAAATCAATGCCTGGGAAAAGAACCCCAATGGTACAACCATTCAAAATATTAGGCTTGAGGAAAGGAGCTAGTATTAACGTATATTTCCTCAATACTATAGATTGCAATTCCCTCACTTTAACATAAAATTAGACACCAAGAGTCATGCATCTTTTAATACAAGAACATGCATGCCAAATTTGTGGCCACTAAAAGTCCAAAGATTCTTTGCTATCTTCTTACACCAAGGAGGATAATGAGATGCTCCTATCCAACGCTAAAATTTTAAGGCTACAATGGATACAACATATTGCGAAAATGAAGTCCAAAATTATACTAGCTAGGGCTTGAATTTGAAGTCTAGGATAGGCCTTCAATTTTGAGGTCTACTTCTTTACCTCATCTTTGAAAATTGTCAATAATGAAGTAACTATGGTGGACCATGTAATTTGCATCAGTACTTCAAACATCAGTTTAGTGTTCAAGAGGGGATTGCCGGCCTGAATGAAGCTATGAATGAAGCTCTTGTACTTTGCAAGCTAACAAAGACTCAATGACATTTATATCAAAAAAAGCTTGTATGTCATCTTGAGGGGGAAGATCTGCGTACCTTATTGAGCTGTCGTGTTGGAGATAGAGTTGTTGCCAGCAACTCCTCGAGGTTGAGAGGGTTAGTGGGAATATGGACTGGGGTAGAAGAGTACCGAGAAAAGATACAATCAACTTTAGTTTTGTTAGTAGGAGATACACTAGGAAAGGGATTAAGTAGCTTACTAGAGATGGAAGAAAACATGGGGTAAGTAACAGATGTTGAGGATCCTAGTGTTTCTTCTTGTCCTTCTCTTGAATTGGTGGTGGTTGGGTGGGCTTGTTAGTTTTCATAAATTCTTGAAGGTCGAGGATTTCTTATGTGGTTATATTGGGATATTCAATATGTTCTTTATCAAAATTATATACTATAGTGGTGAGCATTACCACCTGGTGTTTATGGATGTTTCTATATAGTTTTATGATACCATATGGATGATATAATGTTGATTCAGAGAGATTTAGATGTTGATGAGTATTATAAACTTCAATCCACCCTAGGCTGATTACCCATTGGTAGCTATGAGCAACAACTTCGTAGTTGGTCAGTGTTAATGGTATGTCATCTATTATAAACAAGTCGAGTTTATTGACACTGTCATCTAGGATGGCCGATTGTTGCACCCAACACCAACTACTATGAAGATTTAGCATGATTGGGTGTAATGGGAAGAAGAAAATGTCGGTTGGGTTAGTAAGTACTAGATCCCCTCTAAGGATTCCCATTACTAAGGTGGGATCTACATATCTTTTCGTATTTTGATGTATAAGTGTTAGGTCTCCTAAACTGAGGTCGTCGGTTAGGTTAATTTTGTATTGAAGAAGAGAGAGGTTTAGTGTAGATAAAAACAAAGTGAGAGTATGAGGAGGGGCCTGAGGAGTCACTGGCACAACGAGCCTATCATTAAAGCTTGCTCGATGAGTTGTCGTAGTTCATCATGTTGATCATCCCTTTGAGGTTGTTGCATTAGTGCGAGCCTTCGGTCTAGTTCTTGGATCCTGGACTCGTCGTCATTTTTAAGGAGTGCTGAGATGGCTACCTTACAGATCTCTTGAGCAGCCGCTAGCTTCGTGTATCATATTTCAGCTTCATCTTTGGCTATACTATGGGCTGTGGTTTGTGGGCTGTGGTTTGAGCTTGAGCCTTATTGACCTGTTGTTGCAGGCTCTCTTGTGCCAAGACTTGGGTGCTGTGGAGTTGTTGGTTCACATGTTCAAGTACTTGTTAGTGGATTACCAACATTTGGTCCAATTCTTGTGTCTTGGTGTTGATAACCTCATTGAGGTCTCTGAGCTTCTCTGTGTGTTCCTTGTTCATTGTTCTCTTTTTGCATGTAGGCTAGCCACCTTTCGCTGAGCAAGGCGACAAGTGCTTCCTTCAGCTCTTGGATTTGTTGAGTGTACCCTTCTTCTTTAGCTTGGAACGTGGCGTGGGCTTCCCTTAATTGTTGTGTGTGCTATACCTCTTTTTCCTTGGTGTGTGCCACTTCCTTTTGGAGTTGTTCCTTTGCTTTATCAACTTGCACTTTAAGCTCATTATTTTCTTTGGTTTTTTTGATTATGGTCGAGCTTAGTAGCCTATTGTGCCCTTCCAATGTTTGAAGCCTTGCTTCCTCTTGTTCGGCTGCCTTTAAACCCTTAATGAATATCTCCTTATGTGTGGAATCAACAGCAGCTAATTGATCTTGCACCTATTTTGTTTTGTCTCTGAGCTGTTGCCATAATTCTTCGTGTCTGTCATGTAGTAGATGATAGACAATGCCACCTTCTTTGTTACTCTAGGACCAAATTAAGGTTCTTGAAGAGGTCGTGCCATTTGCTTCATAAAATTGAAGTTGGAGAAAATTGTCAAGACCTTCCATGGTTTCCTCGAGAAAGGTGTCTGCATCCTTTGGTATATGTAAACGATCTAAGAAGAAGCTTGCACCTGGAGTGCCTTTGAAGTCCAATCTCCTTCACTTGCTAGGGTTGGGACTTTCCTCTATCCTCTTACATTTGTCCACTTCTTGTTCCTCTCTTGAGCAGTCTTTGGATGTGTGGATGTGGTCTCTTCATTCTTGTTGCCTACATCTGTTTGTGGCACAATGACTATTCCTCCCTAGCTTGTGTGGCACCTATCTCATTTGAAGTGGGAAGATCCTCTAGTGGTGAGAGGTTTTTGAACACAAGGGTGGCAGGGTTGGTACGTGGTGTTTGTTGAAAGATCCCTGCCTCTTCTGTGCATCCAATTCTGGGGTGCTAGCAGAGCGGAAGTAGCAACTTCTTGCACAGAGGTAGAGCTTCCCACTCGGGGCCTCTCCCCACGAATATCTGGACAAGAGACTAATCTCTCGGTTCTTCCAAAACCGTTCTTCCAAAACTGAACCCAGAAAAAACTTTCCTCGCCCCCCAGAAGGCATAGACAATTTGTAAGATTCCTCCCCAGCCTTCGAGGTATACAGGAGTAAGAATCTCCCTTTCTGATCTTATAATTATTCCCTCTCTAAAATAAAAGAAAGTTTCTGTTTAAAAAAAGGAAGACCCTTTTCATAGAATACTTCTCAGGAGTCCCACCTATTTTAAGGATTTAGAACAATGAGTTCAGAAGTGAAAAATCGGTGTTTTGGATACCAAGGTTTTAGTTTTCATTCGAGTACGGCCCAAAAGAAGTTCTTTATCTCTTGGGGAGTATAAGAAGTTATCCCCCAGATATTGTGATCCTTATATCTGAATTCAATGAAAGTAGGTGACTTAGCCTACAAGTTCTTTTATCTCCTCATCTCAAAATTCTTAATGCCTTCTATAGAAAAATGTGTCAAACTCAAATCATGGAAAGACGGTAAAACTTCAGTGGCAAGTTACCGTTGGCTTCTAGGTTACGCTAGCTCCTTCCTCTATATAAGTCGTAACTTTTACTTGTCGCTCACAGTAATCTTACTCCCATCAATCTCCTTTCTTTCTTAATCTCCTTCATGGCTTGGCAACAGGAATTAGTTTTATCCCTGATGATTTCTCACCTTCAAGACGCAAGAGAGTCTGTGAAGAAAGACTTTATAGAACAGTATGAGCGCTCACTTTTTCCTCACCTAGGAACTTCTGTAGCGCAGACCAAATGGCGGACCTATCAAAACATAACTAGGGTAACACCCTGGGGTCAGCAACACTTTCGTAACAATGTCCGCTTGGCCATGGTTATTGAAGCTTTGGGTTTGGGTCCCCGATACTACTGTGTCATGAGATCAAGGCATCTTGGGTTTTCTGAGCGGGTCTTCTTACTGGCATGTTTTCTTCCTCATGAGAAGATATGCCTTTACCCCGTTTTTGGCTTGCCTCTCAGAGGTCTTTTTGTTAGATCACCTCATACCACTGAGATAGGTGTGGCAATAACCAGCAGAATCATTCCCATAGATGAGTTACCCTATACTTGTGCAGCTTGTGAGGACTGCTTTTGTGACCATATGATGGACGGGCTTATGGAAGTGTAAAGAGTTCTTCTATCTTTACTGTATAAGTCCCGTGAATGAATAAAGTTTAAATCTTGTTCTTATTTTGAATCTTGCTCTCTTTAAGACTTTTCTTGGTGGTTAATCGTGATTAAAATTTTCTCTAAGTCTCATATTCGTGCATCTTGCGAAATTATTCCAAGTTGCGAGATGAGGACATCTCGCGTTTTTTAAGTGGGGTAGAATGTAAGATTCCTCCCCCAACCCCCTTTTTGATGTCTAGTATCTTCCCCTATAATCAATTCCTTTTCTAAAATATAAGAGATCTTGTTTGTGACTGTTTTAACCTAGAGAGAGAAAATATTCTAGAGAGAGAATATTCAGATTTTGAATATTTCTGGATAGAAAAATATCTCTTATAATTCAGATGAGTTCCCCTGAAACAGAAATTTAAAAAGAATTTTCCAATGTGCAATTGGAATTAATTGGAAAGAGATATAAAGAACCTTAGCCTAAGGGTCTAAATTTTCATAAATCTTTAGACTATGGTCCAATTAAGGTTCCTATGGCCCAATAGCATCAATCCATGTGTAGGGAGGAGATAAATCCAAATTGTAAAAAGAAAATACCCAAAAATGAGTAAATGCTCACATGAGGTGAAGAGTTGAAAATGTACAAGGTTTATTAGTAAAAAAACTATGAGCAATATTAAAAATATGAGATATTTTGGGTATAATGATTTTATTATGACACATATGTAAGGAAGGGGAGTCCCTTAAAAGCTCACATAAGATGAAGAGTTGAAAATGTACAAGGTTTATTAGTAAAAAACTATGAGCAATAAAATTTTGACACATATGTAAGGAAGGGGAATTCTTTAAAGGAGGTGCATATTTCACATGCTTGAATGAGTTTTAAACTCATAAAAATTGAGATATTTCATCTCTCCTCTCTCCTCATTCAAGTCTAGTTCCAAAAAGTTAGCTTAACTGACCTAAAAATGGTCAAAAAGTGACCAAACTGACTTGGAAAATTCTAGAATCAGTTTGTTTGGTTAAGAGCTCAAATTTTCCTATAAATAGAAGCCTCCCCTTGTTGAAAAAGATATAGCATCTTATGCCTTGTTACTCTACTCCACCTAAGCCAAAAAAATATAGTGTCTTATGCTTGTTTCTCTACTCTTATGCTTTGTTTCTCTACTCCACCTAAGCCAAAATATATAGTGTCTTATGCTTGTTACTCTACTCCACCTAAGCCAAAATATAGAGTGTCTCATGCATTGTTGCTCTACTCTACCTAAGCCATGAGCTGTGAATTCTTTAATAATTCACTAGTTTTTGATACTTCTCTCTTTCTTCAATCCCCATTGGTGGCTCCATCAACATACTAAACCAATTGATTGGTTGGGGGCCTCTACCGTGAATAAAGAATCAAGCAAATCATAAGGTAAGTATATTGAATTTTGATCTTTTCTATAATTTCTCAATGATTCTCTCTTCTCAACCCCTCTCAAGCTTGAGAAGCTTAATTGGTATGGTTTTTCTTAAATGCTATTGAAGTTAATTGGTGAATAGTAGGGAAGAGTTACATAATTTAATAAATGCTATAGAAGTTAATTTCCATTTATGTTTAAATTCAAATGGTTTTTATGTAATTTCTCTCTCTCTCTCAAGAAATGGTCATACTCATGACCCATTCTCAATCCAAATGAAGCTTTTCATAAAGCTTTTCCTTAATCCAAGATTAAGCTATGCTTGAGGCCAAATTAATGGCTTTCTGCTATGCTTTTAGTTTATGCACATTGATGATTCAATCCATTATGGATTGATGACCCAATTAGAGACCATTCTAATTGTTTTCTTAATGATCCAATTAGAGACCATTATGGATTGATGATCCAATTAGAGACCATTCTAATTATTTCTTTAATAATGAGCTTTATCCCTTAGAAAAAAATTGAGATTTATCAGTCATAGTAGCGGAGCTATGGCAAAATTTTTATGGAAATTACGCATAAAATAAATTCATTCAAAGCATAAAAAGAGGAATTCCTACCATATTCTAGGAACTATCATCCTAGATTAATTAAAAGAATTTTATTATGCATGGAGATGTGGTTGTTGCATGTAGATGTAGATGTATGGATGTGAGTGTGAATGTGGAGGTGGATGTATGCATGGGACGTGGATGTATGCATGTAGAAATAGATGTGTAGATGAGGATGTAAATGGAGATGTGGATGGATGCATGTAGATGTAGAGGTATAGATGTAGATGTGAATGGAGATGTGGATGTATACATGTAGATGTAGATGTATAGATGTAGATGTGGATGTGGATGGGGATGTATGCATGTAGATGTAGGTGTATAGACGTAGATGTGGATGTAGAGGTGGATGTATGCATGTAGATGTAGATGTATAGATGTAGATGTGAATGGAGATGTGGATGTATACCTGTAGATGTAGATGTAGATGTAGATGTAGATGTAGATGTATAGATGTAGATGTGGATGTGGAGGTGGATGGATGCATGTAGATGTAGATGTATAGATGTAGATGTGAATGGAGATGTGGATGGATGCATGTAGATGTAGATGTATAGATGTAGATGGGAATAGAGATATGGATGGATGCATGTAGATGTAGATGTATAGATGTAGATGTGAATGGAGATGTGGATGTATGCATGTAGATGTAGGTGTATAGATGTAGATGTGGATGTAGAGGTGGATGTATGCATGTAGATGTATAGATGTGGAGGTGGATGTATGCATATAGATGTAGATGTATGGAGGTGAATGTGAATGTGGATGTGGATGTATACATAGAGATATAGATGTATGCATGTAGATGTGAATGTACGCATATAAATGTGAATGTATGGATGTGAATATACGATATGTGATGTGAATATACGATATGTACGCATATAAATGTGGATGTATGGATGTGAATATATGATATGTGATGTGAGGGAATCTGAAGTGATGAGATGGAAATGATGTGATGGGATGAGTATACATATAAATGGAATATGGAATAAGTAATGTAGATTGATGAGGGATAATGTGGAAAAATGAAAGTTAAAATAGAAATTGTATTGTAAACTGTTTGTAAATGCTGTTTGTAAATGATTGTTTTATGTCAAGAATGCTGGGGGGAGCATTTTGACCGTCTTGTGTTTAAAGTCGTGATGGTAAAGTTGCAACTGCTGACGGGGAGTCAATGAAGGACGTCTCGCGTAGCAAGGTCGGCCGAGGTCTTGACCAGCCTCGGTGCGATTAAAATGGTGAGCTTCCGGTACGGTGGATGAGGGGCCAAGGAAGCGGCCTATGCGTGAAGCGCTAGGTTACCTGCGAAGGATCCTAGAGGGTGCTGACCATACGGTGCTCGGGCTCTGGGTTGCCTAGGATACCCACGCGTGCGTCGAGGAAGATATTGGAACAGAGTTGGAGTTGTTTTCTGAAATCGAGCATGGATCTGGTTGATTGACCTTGCTGGTCTTCAATGGATGAGTCCATGGCTCCTTATATGGATCTGTTGGTTGATCTTGCTGATCTTCAACGAGAGTCCATCTTGTTAAGTGATTATATTGCCAAGTATTATGGGCTAGGAACTATCGAAACGGCTCCTGAGCGTTCTAGTTGCCAATGATGCCATAGATACTCTGATGAAGGAATGATGGGAAATTAAGAATCAATTGGATAAATTGGAAGATGGTGATCAATGATACTATGGTTTTATTAAAGGACTGTTTTAAACTGGTTGAATCTGGTTGAAAAAGGCAATTTCATATTGGGTGTGTGAGTGGTGTGACTAGTTTTATTTTGCATGAACATCCGGCTAGGGGGCCTTGGAACTCTTTTCCTTGGTACCCGGGACAAAACCTAACCAAATTTTTAATTGGATCCCATCACTACAGTGGTTGGGCGGTTGGCTAACCCATGGGATTGGATGGGGTTAGGCTGGACTGATGGATCCGTAAATCGAGACTCAAACTTTTGTTTTTACGATAGAAAAAAAAAATAAATCCCAGACAGAAACTGTTCTATGGATAGGAATCAACGGCTGTGCCTCTTGAATGGGGAAAAAAGCGTTGATCCCAATGATCCAAGTGCAAGTTTCTTCCTTGAACTGACTAAGTATCTTATAGATGTAATCGGATCATCTCGATCAGAAATGATCTTGACTACGTTAGAGTAAAAAGTTATCCTGGTGGAATCGCCCGTGCTTTCCGGTAAAGGAAGTTTTTCCGGGTTCGGTTTTGGAACAACCGACGGATTAGTCTCTTATCCGGATATCCGTGGGCGAGGCCCCGAGTGTGGGACCCCTGTCCCGCGCGAGAAGCGCTACTTCCGCTGCCAGTACCCCGAATCCGTTGCTCGGTGGGAACAGGGATCTTACACTTGGTATCAGAGCATTTGGTTAATAAAGATCAACTGAGAAGACAAATATGTCAAAAAATTATCAAGAAATACCAAAAGGTTATAATTGTGTGATAATTCATACAATTTGATATTCAAACTGAAATTCATAATTTGGTAATCGGTTCTTCAGATGGAAGTACCGTAATTATATAGAATCCCTGACTTGCTTGAGGCCTAGACATGATAGTATTTACCTTATAATTCCAAGGGCCGTGACTACGCGTATATACCGAGAGTATACTGCAGCTCTTTACTGACAGTATATACGAGTGAATCTAAGACTTGAAATTATAAGCGTTAATGCTATCTAGATGATGATTTTGAATGTGATTGATATGATTTTTAATTCTGTTTGAGAATGGATGAATTGATTTGGATGCTGATTGAAAATGCTGATTGGAAAATGTTGATTTCTAAAAATTAGTTGAAATATAATGAAACCTCAATGAGGGGGAATGGGACGAGTCCTTGTGATGATATTCATAACTAGAATGATGATAATGAATTCAGCAAATCACTATGAGATTAGTGGGTTGTGCTGTTAGATTGCTACTGTTAATACTTGACCGGTAGATCAAGTTAAGGGATGTCAAATTGAGAACTTGCTAGACTGAAATTTCCGTGGAGGAATGCTGCGAAGGAAACTTTTCGGTCTAATGGACCATTATCATGTTAAAGATATGAATGATATAATCTGAATGAATTGTTATTTAATGATGAGTTCTATATAAGGGATATTTATCCCAGTGTTCTGTTGGGTTGACCAGAATATAAGGAACCCCAGAATAAAATTGGATCTTAAGAATAAGAGCTGTCCTCTACCTTGCGAGATGAGGACATCTCGCACTTTTTAAGTGGGGTAGAATGTAAGATTCCTCCCCAGCCTTCGAGGTATACAGGAGTAAGAATCTCCCTTTCTGATCTTATAATTATTCCCTCTCTAAAATAAAAGAAAGTTTCTGTTTAAAAAAAGGAAGACCCTTTTCATAGAATACTTCTCAGGAGTCCCACCTATTTTAAGGATTTAGAACAATGAGTTCAGAAGTGAAAAATCGGTGTTTTGGATACCAAGGTTTTAGTTTTCATTCGAGTACGGCCCAAAAGAAGTTCTTTATCTCTTGGGGAGTATAAGAAGTTATCCCCCAGATATTGTGATCCTTATATCTGAATTCAATGAAAGTAGGTGACTTAGCCTACAAGTTCTTTTATCTCCTCATCTCAAAATTCTTAATGCCTTCTATAGAAAAATGTGTCAAACTCAAATCATGGAAAGACGGTAAAACTTCAGTGGCAAGTTACCGTTGGCTTCTAGGTTACGCTAGCTCCTTCCTCTATATAAGTCGTAACTTTTACTTGTCGCTCACAGTAATCTTACTCCCATCAATCTCCTTTCTTTCTTAATCTCATTCATGGCTTGGCAACAGGAATTAGTTTTATCCCTGATGATTTCTCACCTTCAAGACGCAAGAGAGTCTGTGAAGAAAGACTTTATAGAACAGTATGAGCGCTCACTTTTTCCTCACCTAGGAACTTCTGTAGCGCAGACCAAATGGCGGACCTATCAAAACATAACTAGGGTAACACCCTGGGGTCAGCAACACTTTCGTAACAATGTCCGCTTGGCCATGGTTATTGAAGCTTTGGGTTTGGGTCCCCGATACTACTGTGTCATGAGATCAAGGCATCTTGGGTTTTCTGAGCGGGTCTTCTTACTGGCATGTTTTCTTCCTCATGAGAAGATATGCCTTTACCCCGTTTTTGGCTTGCCTCTCAGAGGTCTTTTTGTTAGATCACCTCATACCACTGAGATAGGTGTGGCAATAACCAGCAGAATCATTCCCATAGATGAGTTACCCTATACTTGTGCAGCTTGTGAGGACTGCTTTTGTGACCATATGATGGACGGGCTTATGGAAGTGTAAAGAGTTCTTCTATCTTTACTGTATAAGTCCCGTGAATGAATAAAGTTTAAATCTTGTTCTTATTTTGAATCTTGCTCTCTTTAAGACTTTTCTTGGTGGTTAATCGTGATTAAAATTTTCTCTAAGTCTCATATTCGTGCATCTTGCGAAATTATTCCAAGTTGCGAGATGAGGACATCTCGCGTTTTTTAAGTGGGGTAGAATGTAAGATTCCTCCCCCAACCCCCTTTTTGATGTCTAGTATCTTCCCCTATAATCAATTCCTTTTCTAAAATATAAGAGATCTTGTTTGTGACTGTTTTAACCTAGAGAGAGAAAATATTCTAGAGAGAGAATATTCAGATTTTGAATATTTCTGGATAGAAAAATATCTCTTATAATTCAGATGAGTTCCCCTGAAACAGAAATTTAAAAAGAATTTTCCAATGTGCAATTGGAATTAATTGGAAAGAGATATAAAGAACCTTAGCCTAAGGGTCTAAATTTTCATAAATCTTTAGACTATGGTCCAATTAAGGTTCCTATGGGCCAATAGCATCAATCCATGTGTAGGGAGGAGATAAATCCAAATTGTAAAAAGAAAATACCCAAAAATGAGTAAATGCTCACATGAGGTGAAGAGTTGAAAATGTACAAGGTTTATTAGTAAAAAAACTATGAGCAATATTAAAAATATGAGATATTTTGGGTATAATGATTTTATTATGACACATATGTAAGGAAGGGGAGTCCCTTAAAAGCTCACATAAGATGAAGAGTTGAAAATGTACAAGGTTTATTAGTAAAAAACTATGAGCAATATTAAAATGATTCCATTATGACACCTATGTAAGGAAGGGGAGTTCTTTAAAGGAGGTGCATATTTCACATAAGATGAAGAGTTGAAAATGTACAAGGTTTATTAGTAAAAAAACTATGACACATATGTAAGGAAGGGGAGTTCTTTAAAGGAGGTGCATATTTCACATAAGATGAAGAGTTGAAAATGTACAAGGTTTATTAGTAAAAAAACTATGACACATATGTAAGGAAGAGGAATTCTTTAAAGGAGGTGCATATTTCACATAAGATGAAGAGTTGAAAATGTACAAGGTTTATTAGTAAAAAACTATGAGCAATAAAATTTTGACACATATGTAAGGAAGGGGAATTCTTTAAAGGAGGTGCATATTTCACATGCTTGAATGAGTTTTAAACTCATAAAAATTGAGATATTTCATCTCTCCTCTCTCCTCATTCAAGTCTAGTTCCAAAAAGTTAGCTTAACTGACTTAAAAATGGTCAAAAAGTGACCAAACTGACTTGGAAAATTCTAGAATCAGTTTGTTTGGTTAAGAGCTCAAATTTTCCTATAAATAGAAGCCTCCCCTTGTTGAAAAAGATATAGCATCTTATGCCTTGTTACTCTACTCCACCTAAGCCAAAAAAATATAGTGTCTTATGCTTGTTTCTCTACTCTTATGCTTTGTTTCTCTACTCCACCTAAGCCAAAATATATAGTGTCTTATGCTTGTTACTCTACTCCACCTAAGCCAAAATATAGAGTGTCTCATGCATTGTTGCTCTACTCTACCTAAGCCATGAGCTGTGAATTCTTTAATAATTCACTAGTTTTTGATACTTCTCTCTTTCTTCAATCCCCATTGGTGGCTCCATCAACATACTAAACCAATTGATTGGTTGGGGGCCTCTACCGTGAATAAAGAATCAAGCAAATCATAAGGTAAGTATATTGAATTTTGATCTTTTCTATAATTTCTCAATGATTCTCTCTTCTCAACCCCTCTCAAGCTTGAGAAGCTTAATTGGTATGGTTTTTCTTAAATGCTATTGAAGTTAATTGGTGAATAGTAGGGAAGAGTTACATAATTTAATAAATGCTATAGAAGTTAATTTCCATTTATGTTTAAATTCAAATGGTTTTTATGTAATTTCTCTCTCTCTCTCAAGAAATGGTCATACTCATGACCCATTCTCAATCCAAATGAAGCTTTTCATAAAGCTTTTCCTTAATCCAAGATTAAGCTATGCTTGAGGCCAAATTAATGGCTTTCTGCTATGCTTTTAGTTTATGCACATTGATGATTCAATCCATTATGGATTGATGACCCAATTAGAGACCATTCTAATTGTTTTCTTAATGATCCAATTAGAGACCATTATGGATTGATGATCCAATTAGAGACCATTCTAATTATTTCTTTAATAATGAGCTTTATCCCTTAGAAAAAAATTGAGATTTATCAGTCATAGTAGCGGAGCTATGGCAAAATTTTTATGGAAATTACGCATAAAATAAATTCATTCAAAGCATAAAAAGAGGAATTCCTACCATATTCTAGGAACTATCATCCTAGATTAATTAAAAGAATTTTATTATGCATGGAGATGTGGTTGTTGCATGTAGATGTAGATGTATGGATGTGAGTGTGAATGTGGAGGTGGATGTATGCATGGGACGTGGATGTATGCATGTAGAAATAGATGTGTAGATGAGGATGTAAATGGAGATGTGGATGGATGCATGTAGATGTAGAGGTATAGATGTAGATGTGAATGGAGATGTGGATGTATACATGTAGATGTAGATGTATAGATGTAGATGTGGATGTGGATGGGGATGTATGCATGTAGATGTAGGTGTATAGACGTAGATGTGGATGTAGAGGTGGATGTATGCATGTAGATGTAGATGTATAGATGTAGATGTGAATGGAGATGTGGATGTATACCTGTAGATGTAGATGTAGATGTAGATGTATAGATGTAGATGTGGATGTGGAGGTGGATGGATGCATGTAGATGTAGATGTATAGATGTAGATGTGAATGGAGATGTGGATGGATGCATGTAGATGTAGATGTATAGATGTAGATGGGAATAGAGATATGGATGGATGCATGTAGATGTAGATGTATAGATGTAGATGTGAATGGAGATGTGGATGTATGCATGTAGATGTAGGTGTATAGATGTAGATGTGGATGTAGAGGTGGATGTATGCATGTAGATGTATAGATGTGGAGGTGGATGTATGCATATAGATGTAGATGTATGGAGGTGAATGTGAATGTGGATGTGGATGTATACATAGAGATATAGATGTATGCATGTAGATGTGAATGTACGCATATAAATGTGAATGTATGGATGTGAATATACGATATGTGATGTGAATATACGATATGTACGCATATAAATGTGGATGTATGGATGTGAATATACGATATGTGATGTGAGGGAATCTGAAGTGATGAGATGGAAATGATGTGATGGGATGAGTATACATATAAATGGAATATGGAATAAGTAATGTAGATTGATGAGGGATAATGTGGAAAAATGAAAGTTAAAATAGAAATTGTATTGTAAACTGTTTGTAAATGCTGTTTGTAAATGCTGTTTGTAAATGATTGTTTTATGTCAAGAATGCTGGGGGGAGCATTTTGACCGTCTTGTGTTTAAAGTCGTGATGGTAAAGTTGCAACTGCTGACGGGGAGTCAATGAAGGACGTCTCGCGTAGCAAGGTCGGCCGAGGTCTTGACCAGCCTCGGTGCGATTAAAATGGTGAGCTTCCGGTACGGTGGATGAGGGGCCAAGGAAGCGGCCTATGCGTGAAGCGCTAGGTTACCTGCGAAGGATCCTAGAGGGTGCTGACCATACGGTGCTCGGGCTCTGGGTTGCCTAGGATACCCACGCGTGCGTCGAGGAAGATATTGGAACAGAGTTGGAGTTGTTTTCTGAAATCGAGCATGGATCTGGTTGATTGACCTTGCTGGTCTTCAATGGATGAGTCCATGGCTCCTTATATGGATCTGTTGGTTGATCTTGCTGATCTTCAACGAGAGTCCATCTTGTTAAGTGATTATATTGCCAAGTATTATGGGCTAGGAACTATCGAAACGGCTCCTGAGCGTTCTAGTTGCCAATGATGCCATAGATACTCTGATGAAGGAATGATGGAAAATTAAGAATCAATTGGATAAATTGGAAGATGGTGATCAATGATACTATGGTTTTATTAAAGGACTGTTTTAAACTGGTTGAATCTGGTTGAAAAAGGCAATTTCATATTGGGTGTGTGAGTGGTGTGACTAGTTTTATTTTGCATGAACATCCGGCTAGGGGGCCTTGGAACTCTTTTCCTTGGTACCCGGGACAAAACCTAACCAAATTTTTAATTGGATCCCATCACTACAGTGGTTGGGCGGTTGGCTAACCCATGGGATTGGATGGGGTTAGGCTGGACTGATGGATCCGTAAATCGAGACTCAAACTTTTGTTTTTACGATAGAAAAAAAAAATAAATCCCAGACAGAAACTGTTCTATGGATAGGAATCAACGGCTGTGCCTCTTGAATGGGAAAAAAAGCGTTGATCCCAATGATCCAAGTGCAAGTTTCTTCCTTGAACTGACTAAGTATCTTATAGATGTAATCGGATCATCTCGATCAGAAATGATCTTGACTACGTTAGAGTAAAAAGTTATCCTGGTGGAATCGCCCGTGCTTTCCGGTAAAGGAAGTTTTTCCGGGTTCGGTTTTGGAACAACCGACGGATTAGTCTCTTATCCGGATATCCGTGGGCGAGGCCCCGAGTGTGGGACCCCTGTCCCACGCGAGAAGCGCTACTTCCGCTGCCAGTACCCCGAATCCGTTGCTCGGTGGGAACAGGGATCTTACACAATTCCTCCAGGAAAATTTATTCTAACGTAGTCAAGAGCCTTAATTACCCTTTTGCATTCCAACCGAACCCGATGGTCACATGGCCGGATCAAGGGAGGAGGTTGCACTTGGATCATAGAGACCAACACTTTTTTCCTCGTCCACGGGAGGCACAATTGTTGATTCTTTCCCATAGAACAAGGATTATCCGTGATTTACTTCAACAACCATAACTTGAATAGAATTGAATTTTATTATAGGAATCCATCAGTCCAACCTAACCCCATCCAATCCCATGGGTTAGCCAACCGCCCAACCACTGTTTATTGATAGGATCCATTATAAAAATTTAATTATGTTTTGTCCTGGGTACTAGGGAAAAGAGTTCCCAGGTCCCCTATCCGAAACTCAAGCAAATTACAAAATAGACACACCACTTACGCACCCAATATGAAATTACCTTTTTCATAGATTCAGCTGTCTTTAAAATAGAGTTGGAACAAAACCACAGTGTTTCCCATCAAGATCTTCAGTATTTCATTTTCCAATTATTTCTTCCTCAACGTACCTATAACATCATTGGCAACTAGAACGCTCACCACACCTGCTCACACAAGGGCCTTTTCAATAGTCCCTAGCCCATAGTACCTAGGAATATAATCACATAAAATCTATATGGACTCTCTGTTGAAGATTAGCTAGATTAAACAACAAGAACCATGTAAAAGAGCCATGAACTCCTCCGTTGAAGACCAACAAGGCCAATCAACCAGATCCATGCCTGTGTTTAGAAAACAACTCCAGCTCATTTTTTTCCCCGATGCACGCGTGGGTATCCTGAGCGACCAAAAGCCCGAGCACCGTATGGTCAGCACCCTCTAGGCTCCTTCGCAGGTCACCTAGCGCTTCACTCATAGGCTACTTCCTTGGTCCCTCATCCACCGTACCGGAAGCTCACCATTTTGTCAAGACCTCGGTCGCGACCTTGCCACGCAAGATGTCCTTCATTGACTCTCTGTCAACTGTTGTAACCTTTTCACTTAGGTCCTCATGACCTTATTTGACAAGATAGTCAAAATGCTTCCCCAGCATTCGACATAAAACAATCTTTAACACTAGTTTGGTACCAAAAAAGGACACTTAAGTGTCCTTTTTCGGACGATGCAAATAAAATGCTACTTGCGCTAGGAAAGACATATTCAAAATCCCTCTTGAGGAGTTTGACTATGTGACCTAGTGTGTCTTTAAAAAATGTAACCTTGAAATTTGGATGCTTGCACGATAAGGAATTACACCCATAAATAGGACTTGCATGATAAGGAATTACACCCATAAATAGGACTTACACCCATAAATAGGACTTGCATGAGACCGCAACTCAGCTTTGAGAAAATTGCCTTATAAGCTTAGAAAAAAAAATCACTAAGCCCCGTGAGAAATTCCAAGTAATTATTTCATATTTGTGTCAAAGATTTTGCCAAGTTTAATATGAAATAAAATTCAATTGAGAGTGTCTAAAATAGTAGGAAGTTGTGTGTGTTTGATACACCACTTTTTAGCATCCATTTGTATCCAAACCAATACATGGTTTTAATGTGTTTGCAAGTTTTTAAGGTGATACAATGCTTACTCTATCCATTGAGCTCTTAAAGTTATATGTAAAAGCCCCTTAGTAAGCTACAAATATTAATTGTTTCAAAATGTCAAAACTGCACACAACAAAAATTCTGGATTTAGATTCTTGAGTTATACGCATTACATTCCTTAGTAAACTTGCAACATTTTGTCTGTATAGAATAATTCTGCTAAGGTACATTGTACAAACATAATTTGGGCACCTAAAACCTTTGTTTCATGGTTGTTGACAGAGAATTTAGAAATTTTGAAAAATATAGCACGATTGAAAAACTAAGATAGCGCTCAAGTAGCAAGATTTACTTGAGCTTGGGACCCCAAAAAATATGTATTAACTTGGTTTTGAACTATATAATCATTTCCGATTGCCAATTTGCACTAACATAACCCTAGTTTTATGGAAGTACCTTTGGAAGGCCAAAATTTTCCTCTTTTTCAGCATCTTGGTAATTATGAGATTTTTATTATAGTTCACAAGTAGCTTAGGAACTAGGACCTAAAGGAGATTGTGTTGTTTTGAAACCCCAAGTTCTACCAATTGACTTTTACAAACATGAAAAACATGATTTATTCAAGAAGTTATAGGCATTTTATGGGATTTTTGACAAAACAGCTTCAAATTTCAATGAAAATTTCAAGTTAGAGTTTTTTTGTCAAATATAGCTTGTGTTTTGACATCATGAAAAATTCCCTTTATTTTTTGACTTTTAACCGACCTATGGTTGAAACAAGGTGTAGAAATGTTGTTTCTAGGTTCCCCAAAAAAAATTACAAAGTTTTGGTGAGAAACAGGACACTAAAGGACACTTTAGTGTCCAATTACAGAACTAGTGTTAAAAACAGATTTCATATACAAATACAGTTTCCAACAAACTCCCATTATTCCACGTCATTTTTGATTATTCCACATTCTTCTACATCAATTCACATCGCATCATTCCACATCCATTCATATCCATTCACATCATCCTACATCCATTCACATCATTCCATATCCAATCACATCCATTCACATCATTCCATATCCAATCACATTCCATATCCAATCACATCCACTTCCTAGTACTACCATCGTGCTGGTTGCGATCCTAAATTAGCTTAATTAAATTAAATATCACCGCACTGGTGAATTCCACCTGGTGAATTCCACCGTCCTAAATTAAATATCGTGTGATTTGTCTACTGATACCAACCACCACACTAGTGATAACTTATCCAATACTACCACCATGCTGGTTAAACCATCGCGCTAGTGACCACTTATCATGTACTACCATCATGCTAGTTAAGATCCCTAAAAAGAGAGACCAACCACTTCCTAGTACTACCATCGTGTTGGTTAAGATCCCTAAAAAGAGAGACCAACCACTTCCTAGTACCATGCTGGTTGTTGCAGTCCTAAATTAGCTTAATAAGGGAAAGTTGAAAGTTGTGATCCTGGGCCTTAATAAGGGAAAAGTTAAAAGTTATCCTGGGTAATAATCGAAGGATAAACATTGGCAATAATGAATTTATTTCATAGATTATACACATCAATACATTTCAAAGATTATACATCTCCTTTCTGCTTTGACTTCCTTCACCAGATTGCCTTCCACGCTTGGGCTTCTTCCTTTCTCACTCCTTCGAGTAGGGTGGGTTCTTTTCTTCGATTTCTTCCAGCTCCTTCAGCCATTCTCGCTCCTTCTGATGACAGGGTTGGTTCTTTTCTTTGGTTTCTTCGAGCTCCGTAAGCTTGGACTTCTTCTCTTCAGGCTAATTTCCTTTAGCCTAGTCAAGTTCCTTTCTCTTTTCACGTGTATGAGCAATTTAAAATGCCATTGCAGCTTCTACTTTCTCGCTGTGGATATTCGCAATAGGTAGGCACATCATTTTTTCCCAAGACAACAGCATTGGCATTAAACAAACTTTGCATCTCGAGTTTGCACATGCACAAACACCCCATAGCCAAACACATGCAGAGGGGTGGTGGCACTGGGGCCATCTAATCATGCTTTCATCTATGATGTGCCCTTTGCACACAGAGCACATAGGAGCATTCATTTGCATCGTAACAAGAGGATATTCATCTGATTTAACTATTGCCAGCTGTGAGTATCACAGAGTCTAACAATCTGACGAGAGCAATCTGCATCTTGAATCCTGCCTCTCTCATCCTGAGGGTGCGGATGTTCTCCTTTATCTCCTCCACTTGTTGTTGACTTTTGGCACAAGCTGCACTATTTGATTCTACTAGCTGCTGTCGAATCTCCTCAAATTCTTTAGCAGTGTCTGCGTAGGCCCGTTCCCAAGACATCATTTCTATGTTGGGTTTCAATCAAGGTCCGAGACTGCTTCTTAAAACTATGAAGAGAAAAGGCAAAATCATCGGCACCGCATTGTAGGTCAATTGCAGGGAATCAAACCTGTCTCGCCAATATTGGGTAGTCTCATTTTGTCGTTCACTATGGCTACTCATTGCCTCTTCTGCATCCTTCCTGGCATTGAAATTATTTTGCAGTTCTTGCATCAGTAGCATGGTTTCTGCATTCTCCTTTCTCAGTTTCTCTATCATGTCATCTTTCTCAATGTTCAATGTATTCTGCATGCTACAGAGCCATTTGTAGAGGAGATCCTTTTCGACTGTCTGATTTGCAAGTGTCTGCTTTGTCCTTTCTAGTTCTTCCTCTGCATCGTCCCCATCCGTTCGAATATCTCAAAGCTGCTGATTCAACTCCTCGATGTGCTTCTCTGCTTCTTCTCTTTTTTGTTTTTCTATCTCTGCCAATCTTTCAATGGCCTTAGCTTTCTCTTGTGCTTGCAAGGCCTTCGCTTATGCCTCCTTTACCCTCGCTTTTACACCCTTCCTAAGGGTTCTCTCATGTTGGGCTGCGTATGCTACAGTCTAGCAACCGGCAACACCATTCTGCACAAAAATATTTTGCAAGTTTTGGTCATCATCAATATAGTCATTAGTAATGGCATTGGGATGCCCATGGGTATGTATGTCAGTAACATATATGAGCTATTGACACTGATATCGATGTTCTCATACCGACGCTGATACCCATGGGCATATCGATGCCAGGGATATTTTTAAGCTAGTTCTTTTACATTGGTATGCCCGTCCATATGAGCTCGACATGTAGTAGTGTAGCCATGTTTCTTTAAACCAAAAGGACCAATATCATCCATATTTAAACATGTTTTATAGTGATACATGTACATATCAATCACATCCTCTCATTGATTATGTTCATCTCTTGCTTTGTAAGCACCCATGGGGTTGGAATATAAGTATTCTTTCCTATCTTAGGCCAAAAAGATGGTTTATAGTAGTTATGTTCCTTTAAGTCCTCTCTTGTAGTCTTTGTATCTTACAAGCCCACAAGATGTTTCCGGAGTGAGTGTGCGCAAATGAGTAATTATGAAATCTTTCCAATACTCCAAACTATATCATATTGAAATAAAAGGTGCCATTGGCCTTTTCCCTCTAGCTTTATGATGGTATTCCTCATCACTCGTAGCTCTACATCTAGATCTATAAGAGGCCCAACTATCCGTTTTCTATACTACTCCATAGGAGTCATTCATACAGGACGATGTGCATTGTCAACCTTGCCATTAAAATGGCTTGCATATGCTCTAGATCGCAACATGTGTCGTGTGGGTAGAAAACATCTATATCAAAGATATACATTTTTGTTGAGACTACTACTATATTTGGATCATAGCCAATCGCCCCATGGTGGACATGCCTTATAATCCTTGATTGATAGATCCATTTAAAAAAATTAAAGTCTTAGTGCAATTGGAGTTTTAGATTGCTCTCAAATTAAAACCATTTTAGCTCTAATCATGTAGTTGATGAAAATCCATAAGCAAGATAGTCATGGATAGTCCATGCTAGAATGCGGAAAATCTCAAAGCTTGGTTCACCTATAGGTTTTATCCCTTCTTATAGACCTTTGATGTAAGCGGTGTCAAGTACACATTGATGTCTTTCACTTGATGTTATCTTGTATTCATGTGTTTTATTAATTAGACCTTTCAAAAAGTATAAATATATAAAGTCGTTGCGATTTAGGCATCAATTTTCTTTTTCACGTACCCAAAATTAAAAGATAATATTGTTGGTGACCAACCAGCCAGCTCATCTGGCCAACGATGTCACCACCGGATTGTGTCGAGTCATGATGAGTTAGCTTCTTGATTTGTAGGAACCAACAACAGTTTCTTATTAAACCGGTAGTACCCGAATAGATGTGAGGACATTGGGATCATTCCCAGAGTATGATATGTGAGAGAGAGCAAAGGAGAGACTAGAGTGTGGAGAGAGGGAATGTATGCAATAGAGGGAGTGGAGCTCCCTAAGTTTAAGAGTAGCTTCATTGCTAATGTGTTGTACCATTGAGTTCATGCTTATACTGAGGAACACGTGTTGGGCTTTGACTTGTCTCCATTCTGTATTGCATATAGCTATGTCTATTTTATGTATGTTATGTTATGTGATTAAGTGTATTCCTATTTGGAAGTTGATTCGTGTTTGGATCAATAGTCATGATTGGACTAGAAACTACCTCTATCAGGATCAAGAATCGTGATTAGAATAGGAGCTATCTTGTGCACAGCCAACAACTCACTCCTTGAGCCTAGGAAGACCGGTGGCATGATGCACTAGCATCAGCTTATCGCATTGGGCATAGCAGCATTAGTCATTGCTTCTCTTGAGCCGACTAGGTGGTCTAGAACCATGTAAGTTCCGGGTCTTGACTAGACGCCAAACTTTTGGTGATCCTCTTGGAGAACTATATGCCGAGGAAGTGGAGTAGCTAGGCAAAGGTTAGTTCTACATATTAAATCTGAGTAGAAAAACTAGCTGGGTAGATTAAGAGAGGATGTGTGCACATCCTCGTGTTAGAAATTTTCACAAAAAGGCCATAGGAATGCTAGGGATGGTGCATGGAGAATGAAGGAAGATCAACCAGAGCAACATGATATCGCCACAACAGTTAGAGGCTGCATAAAGGGAAGGGCAACTGCATCATCCAAGAAGGTCTCTAGAATGGATCCCACACCGACAAGATCAAGAACCTCTGAGGAAAAGAGGGAGAAGAAGAGCATCAGGAACCTCAATACAGGAGGCAAGAGGACCAAGAAGAAGAGGGACCAGTAGCTATAGTAAGAAGTATGTCTATCAAATACCCGAAGTTCAAGGGCAAGAGTGAGGAGGATCCAGACGCTCATGTCTTTGCCTTTCAGACAACCTTTTTGGCCACTAGAGCCCCATTTCCATAGATGATATAGTACATCACAACAACCCTCGATGGGAAGGTCACCAGCTGTATGCCTCGTATGGTTTGGAGAACTTCCAGACATTTGAATAACTGAAGAAAGCTTTCCTGAAAAGATTCAGGAGAGACAAGACCATCACAGAAGTGCTGGAAAATCTAGAAAGGTTCACGCAGAAGAAGAGGCCAACTGAGGATTATGCAATAGACCTACACCAGCAACATTGAGTCAATGGCACGTGAGAGAATTGGGGGACAAGCTCCAAACGGCGGTAGCTTCTTATGATTTGGAGACCCCTACCTTTGAGCAAGTGGTATTAGGAGAAACTCGAGCTAAAGGAATACTGAAACAAACACGCGCAAAGAATCCAAGAAGAAAAAGAAAGGAAATAGCAAAAAGAAAAATAAAGAAGAAACTTCCGAGTTGGATTCTCGTGAAGATACTTCAGAATCAGACTCAAGTCAAGATTCTGATGCCAAAGAAATAGGCACTAGATGTTCAAGAAGGACTAAAAGATGCCCTAGCCAAGCTTGCCGGAGGATACACATGATCCAAATTGAGACTAGACATCTGGTGGATGAAGTGTAATAACCAGGTTCATACAAAGGAAAAATTCTTGATGAAAAGCACATGGCAGCTGTCCGCCATGTGCGGTAGGAGCAAACACACCACAGACACATGCTTTTACAACACTCAAAGAAGAAATCCAAGAGTGGTTGAAAGACAACAACTTCCAACTATCAACCAAGTTGCCATCGGACCTCATAACAATAGACCTTATGGAAGAGGATGTGGAAGACTCGAACAAAGACGAGTTGGACCGATCTGCTACCACTGCAACAATCCTGGGCGTAGGCAATCAAAATTTACCATGCTACAACATCATCTAGGAATTATAGGAAGCATGACTACAGAGGGAAGCAGACACAGTAGAAGCTGTTGCCATATTAAGTGCTCCTTCTTGATGGACATGAATGGTGGTAGGTTGTAATAAATTATTACTACAGGCCAAGTTAACCATTTGCTTGATTGCATTGAAAAGGGATTAATCTCGTCAAGAGACCAACTCCAAGTTTAATATGATGGGGCTCTTCACTAAACTCTAGCAATGTGGTATCAATGTGTTAAAGGCTTTACAATCATATATAATTGTCTAGATCTCATCTTTGCTTGCATTTTTCGAAGCCCAAATCCATGAGCTTTGCTAACTCCATGCTCCAAAAATAGGTACTCTACACATGGAGCTAATGTAAAATGTCATAGAACCTTATAGGAACACGTGATGTTGCCTCTTTAAAATGTGACACACTGCATTTAGGATAAGTAATGGCATTTTCATGCTCTCCTCAATACAAAATACAATCATTGATGCATGCAAGAATTGTTTCATAGTCAAGTCCTAGGTTGATCATCATCTTTTTTGTCTCGTCTCTTGTTTTTGGAATAAAATTGTTAAGTGTTAGAATCTTTCTAGAACACAACTTGGCATTCAAAACAAGATATTAGGAGTATACATATATTATCATGATCACTTAACAAATCCATATGCATTACACTTACGTGTAATGCTGAAATTGATGCATTACACTTACGTGTAATGCTGAAATTGATGCATTTCTCTAGGAGTAGTGAGTGTGGAGGTTCAGGATGAGCAAGGTCACACTTAATCATGTCAAATAGAGCCCTCGTAAATATTATTGAGCGCTTCATCTCAAAGATATTTTTCATGAGAATCAGTATCTTCTGTGCTATTTTGAAACCACTCGTTAAGAAATTCATTCATTCCATCATCATCATGCTGCACATCATGAGGTTGCTCTATTTGAGAGGCATATTGTTCTTTTAACCTTTGAAAAGAACTAGGATCTTAAGCAGGTAGAATCCTCATACACTCTATGGACAATTGAGAGTGTCCTTGACAATATAAGGGCACATCCTCCGTAATATCATAATTTGGAACTTGTGATTATTGAAATATACAAGTGCATAGGGTGTGTGCGGGAACAAGCCCTTGGCAAGAGGCTGTAAAAGAGAATCTGTAAATATGAGAGAACCTGTGAAAAGGTGAGAAGAATCTACTGGGAGAGAATAAAGGGTAGCATGAGAAGATTTAGGAAGTGTGGAGATATTCTGGGAGAGGTGGAGAGAATCAAGCAAAAGAGGTGGAGTGAATTAAGGAGAAATCAATGGGATTAGATGCTTGGATGTAAACTCTATAAATTGAGGCATTGGCCTAATGAGAATTTGTTGGTTTTTGATTATCCATGCCTACATTAAGCTATTGGTTAATTACTCACTAATCACGTTTTAATTATCATCTAATCACTTTGTTAATGATGTTGATTCTAGCATTTGATCCACCAAATGCTGTAATTTTAACATGGTATCAGAGCCAAGCCTAGAATCCATCAAGTTTATGAGCCCATTATCTAATTAATCAAGATTAGTAGAGAAGTCAAAAATTGATTTGATCAAGTCTACAGTGAGATCCAAGCTCTTCATCAAATGTGCAGGTGACTTTGGTAAAACAGAGACTAAGCATTCAATGTTTGGTCAAATCTTGTGTTTCTTGGCTTAATCCTTTACTAGACTAATTGCTATTGATGGCCTTGAAAGGATTTGAGCTCATTTGAACTCCAAGGCCTCAGATCTGGGCTCCCCGCATACTCTGTTTTTTGCACACAAAACAGAGGATTAATTTGCTAATTAGTGATTAATCAATGCTAATCACTATATTTTGGTGCAATTGAGGGTTCAAATTAACCATTAGGTATCTGATATAGATCCCTATAACTTCAGATTGCAATTCGGAGATGGTTTGATACTCCAACCATTCTGTAGTACAAATTGGTTACCCTTGATTTAATATAATTTCTGGTAAAATTATGCTGATAAATTTGTGGTAATCATCATTTTGCATTTAACTCTTCATTAATGCCTGCAAATCACACTCAAATTCAAGATTATTCATAGCCAGAGTTGCATTTGGGAATGTGCATAAGAACGAATGCTATATGCATTATGTATTGGGCACATTATATCAGTGTAAAAATGGGATCAGACACCGCCCTTGTCTAGAATAAGGCAAGAGGTAAGACCTCCCACATAGATTTGGGTTTGCATTGCATAATGACACAAGATAAACATCAAAAGCCCAGAAGAACTATCAACAAAACAACATGTTGCTCACATGGAGCAAGAAGAACTGACGGACAAGCTCATGGCCCCAGCCATGAAAGAAGAAGAACATCTCTTTCCAAGAAGAAGATCCACACTGAGAAGAAGATCTAGAGGAAGCATTGAAGGAAGACATGGACACGAGAAGAGAAGCTGCCCACAAGAAGACTAAAAGAAGAGGAAGACATGGACGCATGAAGAGAAGCTGCCACGACAAGAAGAGAAGATGTGATGATAAGAAGACTGAAGACAAGAGAAGATGTGAGGCTCCAAAGAGTGAGGAGCCATGTGAAAATCTCTAAGAGAGAGAGAGAGAGAGACCCCACAACCCAATGTAACCTGCCCCAACAAAGTAAAATCACCTCTAAGCCACCGATGATGTAGGCCACGTGGTAGATGTATGTGTGAGCACTTTAGTCAAGGTCGCGGGCACTTGTAGTAGCCTTGGACACATAGAGAGAGAGAGTGTCAAGGACTATGAGTTTAGGGACTTGAGGCACTGGTCGTCTCGCAGACTATCAAAAGTAAGAGAGAAACTTGGTACAGGGTCCAGGTGTGCTAAGTTCACTTGAGGGGAGGTGTGCTAGGCACTGGTCACGGACTATCAAGTAAGAGGGGGGAAACTTGGTATAGGGTCCAGGTGTGCTAAGAGTATTCACTTGAGGGGAGGTGTTGAAATATACAAGTGAATAGGGTGTGTGTGGGAACAAGCCCTTGGCAAGAGGCTATAAAAGAGAATCTGTAAATGTGAGAGAACCTATGAAAAGGTGAGAAGAATCTACTGGGAGAGAATAAAGGGTAGCATGAGAAGATTTAGGAAGTGTGGAGATATTCTGGGAGAGGTGGAGAGAATCAAGCAAAAGAGGTGGAGTGAATCAAGGAGAAATCAGTGGGATTAGATGCTTGGATGTAAACTCTATAAATTGAGGCATTGGCCTAATGAGAATTTGTTGGTTTTTGATTATCCATGCCTACATTAAGCTATTAGTTAATTACTCACTAATCACATCTTAATTACTCACTAATCATATCTTAATTATCATCTAATCGCTTTGTTAATGATGTTGATTCTAGCATTTGATCCACCATAGCTCATCACATTGCTATAATTTTAACAGTGATCCATGCGGAATCATGCAAGCATAAACATACAATACAAAGAATAAGACAAGGGCCACTAAACCAATAAGAGAAGTGACAATAAAGCATGACATAACCTTATGCAAAGCATAAGGTTATGTGACAAAGAATAAGACAAGGGCCACTAAACCAATAAGAGAAGTGACAACAAAGCATGACATAACCTTATGCAAAGCATAACTTGTATTGAATTTTTGCTTCCACCATCTATACATGCCATAAAATCTAATCATATTTTGACATCATATGCAATGATGAAGTCTATTTCAACAATAGTAAGTATGGAGCATGACAATAAAGAAGACGAAAAGTCTAGAGAGGAGCATTTTAAAGCTCTTGATTGGAAAATTGGCACTTTGGAAGCTAAAGATAACATGGACCTTGAAGAGGCGGACATTCACACTTATACTCTCTGCTCCTATTAGCTTGGGTATTTTCAATGCACCCTAGTTGATCCACAACAAAGTTAGAAGAGAATGGTTTCAAGCGACAGGAAGCTAAGAAGCGCTTAAAGAATCTAACTTATTTTGTTGATGGTGGAAACAACAAAAAAGATCAAGAAGGAGGAGCACAAGAAGACAAAGGAGCAACATTAGGCTCTCAAACTTCTTTCTTTGTTTTAGACTATGATTATGCCTTTTAAATCTACTCTTTAGATAGTAATAACATTTGCATGCATGAATAAGTTGTAACGGGTTAGACACTGCCCATGTTTCACATGCGGTAAGACATCTTGATTCACGTATTGATTAGCATATTTTTATCACCCTTCATCATCATGGGCTGGCAGTAGTGATGTATTCAACATATGTTGTCTATTGAGGACAAACTTGATGGAACTAACTACCCATTGTGGTCCTATATGATCAAGCATATACTGGTTGCTAAAGGCCTTTGGAATGTGGTTAGTGGTAGTGAAACTTGTCCCGTCACAACTACTAGTGCAACCAAGTGTGGTAGATACATCTGAAGTAGAATCTGATACAAATGTGGCTCCTTCACATGCACCACTAGTACCTCCCATTGTTACTTAAACGAGATGGGATGGAAGAGATACATAGGCACATGCATTGCTTGCACTTTCTATGAAGCGAAGCATTATTCCTCATATTCGGTCATGTAAGACTTCAAAACAAGCATGGGATGCACTTGCTGCATTATACCAGGTGCGTAATGAAGCAAGTGTTGCATATCTATACAAACAGTTGGAGTGTGAGCACATGAATGAGGGAGACTCAATGGACAGCTTCTTGACCAAGATCAAAGATTTTAAGGAGCATCTCGCTAGTGTGGATGAGATATATCCTGATAGTACATTGGTGCCCACAGTTCTTAATGCATTGCTAGATTCTTATTATAGTTTTGCCTCTATCCTTAGACTCATAATAAAGGGAAATCTAAATTCCCTTACATTTGATGAGCTGGTTTAAGAACTCTTGCAAGAAGAGCAGTCTAGGCAAAACAGATCTGTTATGCGAGTTGGTGACCAAGATTTTGTTGCCAATCAGAAAGGCAAAGGGAAAGCTTCTTCGTATGGTGGTTATAAGCCAAAATCAGAATCCTCAGGTAAGGATGTAGAGAAAGAAGGTGATAAGTCTAAAAGGAAGGGCAAGTGTCACTAAAAGTGGCAAATGAGGGGGTGTGAGAGGGGTGGCTGCAAGGGGCGGCTGTACTACAGCAAGTACGCTGCACAGGGAGACGGACGACAGCACAGTAGAGCATACATAGGCTATGCAGAAATACATGCTACCCATGGAGCACCCCAGGGGTTTAAATAACTGTGTGGTACGGGTACGAGCATTGTGCAAAGCAAGGACGAAAGGACGGTGTACCAGCAAAGGTTGTAGATCAGTGGCCTGCATGGCTCTTGGGAAAAGGTACGGTGTCAGTTAACAAGGAAAGGAGTGGTATGCAAAGTAAGGACGAAAGGATGGTGTACCAGAAAAGGTTGTAGATCAGTGGCCTGCATGGTTCTAGGGGAAAGGTACGGTGTCGGGTTAACAGGAAAAGGAGTGGTACGCATGTACTTTATCTGGTCTGGGGCAGCATGGGTGTCCATGTACCTTATCCGGTCTAGGGCAGCATGGGTGTCCACGTAGCAGTCCGTGTGGACCACACAGTGGGCGGCCATCCTTTGGTTCTTGTGTGGCCATCATATGGGCACCCTGGTAAGTGTGTACGGTCCAAATTTTGGAACGGGGTCCCGAAATTTGGGATGCCCGCCTCGATTTGCGTGCTGGACCACCCCGGGGGGTGATTTTTTTTTTATCCGGGAGGTTCTCCTGGTCATTGGGGTTCAGACCGTTCATCAATCAGACGCTCGGTTGTGCATTTATTGAGGTTTAAAGGTCATCTCTTTTTAACAAAAAATGTCTGAAATTTGCGTATAAGCTTGATCTGGTGTCTGTTTTGGATGCTATAAAATCCTATATTAGGGTAAAATCACACGCAGATTCCAAATTTGGGCTCAGAATTTGAAGATTTTAAGTAGAAATGACTCATTTAATAAACTCATTTATTTTTATACCATAAAAACTCTATTACATGGACATTTCTTTATTAGTAAAGGTGGGTATGTTAGAGAGAGAGAGAGAGAGAGAGAGAGAGAGAGAGAGAGAGAGAGAGAGAGAGAAGCATAGAATTTCTATGTAGGAGATAGTTTGTGAGGGAGGAGAGAGTGTGCGTTTGCATTAGTGTATGTGCGGTTTGTATATATGTGTGTGAGAGAGAGAGAGAGAGAGAGAGAGAGAGAGAGAGAGAGAGAGAGAGAGAGAGAGAGAGAGAGAGAGAGAGAGAGAGAGAGAGAGAGAATTTCTACGTAGGAGTTTCTACGTAGGAGATAGTTTGTATGGGAGGAGAGAGTGTGCGTTTGCATTAGTGTATATGTGGTGTGTTTAAAGCCTTATAATCCACACACATGCGGATTAATGGTGACTTCCTTCTTGAAGCCTTACACACATGCTGACTTCCTTCTTGAAGCCTTACACACCATGTAATAAAAAAAATAGAATTATTTATTACTTTCTGAATTTTTACATGGCTTATAGCAGGAACTGAAGCTTGTGTGAAGCTTATATCCCATCCCTAGGTGAACCTTATAAAATAGATCTCTGTGATTCAAATTGCCCATTGATGTATACCTTAATGTTTTGATCACTACTATCATTGGAATTCCCTCCCTTAGACTAAAATTTACAGGCATGTAAACCCATTCCTAGGGTTAACAAGAGCTACTGCCATTATCTTACATCAAGGAGTCAAAGGTAGATACACCAGAAGGTCATACATTCAAGATATGAAGCAATGGTGTCCAAAGCTACAACTTGGACGGGCGCCCGTAATGGTCCAATAGAATACTTAAGGCGATTACGGGTTTAAGAACATCTGGTAGTAAGTTAGGATGAAGTCCCAAGTGATGTACTTCATGGATATATTATGAGAGTAATCATTGTAATAGCATTAGGCCTCTTATGAGCCTAAAGTGCATGGCTGGCCACAGTTTAAGTGAGAGTGAACACATATGGCCATGTATATAAGTGAATTTCTCTCATATCACAATATACTCTCCCATTGTGTAATTGAGTCTTGCTAATCTCTCTCTCTAATGCATGCTAGTGAATGTGTGTGAGTGATGTGTAGTGAGAGGAGGGACGAGTATACGTAGTGATGTGCAGTGAGAGGAGGGACGAGTATACGTAGTGCAATGTGGCAGTGTGACAACGCTCACGGGAGGTGTGGTGGAATTGCTTCTCAAGAAGTTGTAGAGCTTGGAGACCTCAAGGGTTACGAGCTCGGCTATTGGAAAGATCCTCTCACGATAGTTGCGGTTCACGAGGTAATCTCTTATTGGATGTGTTTCAAGGGGGGTTAGGGTGAGCCATAAGTTATAACAAGGCAAGGGAGGGCGTTTAGCTTCTCAAGCCTTCAACAAAGGCCTTTCCCAAAAATGGGTGGCAAAAGAAGGGCACCATTTTTGGGAAAAAAAGTTTTTACATATAAATATTTAAAATTTTATCATATTTAAAGGCTATATAAAATTTTAGCCTTCTCATTGAAGTATAGGACAAACCTACAATTTTTAGGACTGCCTAGAAAGGAAGTTTGTTTTGTAGTAGTAACTTCTAAATTAACTCCACGTGTCAGTCTCCAATGACTCACACTACTGCTTCAAACATAAAGTTGTGGATAAATCCATGGTCTATCAGTACAACCACAAGTGGTTCTTGAAGGTTCCCAAATATCTTCCATGATTGTTGCTTTTGTATCCTATCGTTGGAATCAGGTACATGTACATCCCAGTGTTAAAAATAAACTTTTTTACTAACCAGAGAAAAAAGGGAAGACCTTCAAGTACAACCAGTTTTTATTGAAAAAATGTATAGATTAATCAGTTTTATAACTAAAATTTTAAAAATTTGAATCTTTAAATTCAAAGTTAGACAAAATTACAATTAGTGTCTCTCAATTTGAGGTGTGAAAATTACACTAAAGGATGGTTTTTTTCTAACACTGTGTACATCAGCCATGGCCACTACAACTTTTGTAAAACTCAAATGGAAGGAAATCACCACTAGTTCATCGCCACCATGACCAGGGACAGAGGCTCCCCTCAGGCATAGTCATGCCTATGGCAAAAAGCACACACACCACATGCATATTTCATGCATGTTAGTCCAATAAGATTTGACCTCACACCCTCTGGTTAGGGGGCATAAATCTTAACTGTCTAAGCCAATGCTCGTTGTTTGGTATGGGCACCCACAACTTGTTTGATCATTTCCTTAGTCCCTAGCTTCTTTTGTTTCTAGCCATCCTTTTGCTCACAATTCTTGGCCAAGTATCCCTTGGGGGCATATTGATAACACTTGCCCTTGTTAATGTACCTTCCAACTCTTAACTTGTGAGCTTGAAAGAATTTACATTAGGAAAAATTTGGACTCAAATTGGGCCCTTTAAGGATTTGTACACATTCTCTCTCTTAAAAAATGGGCTCATGGTGAATTTTTTGCAAATCAACTCAGAAGTGAACGGAGTTTGGACATTTGAAATCTACTCTTCGAGACTTTTCCAATGATATTAGCATGATGGGCAATTTTTCATATTCAAGAAGTCTCCAAGTTTTTCATCAAATTTGGGGACTTCTTGAATATGAAATGTGCCACATCATCACAAGAATTCTATGCCAATTGGAGTAAATATCTATTTGGAAGACCCAACAAGGTGCAATATACAAAGCCAAGGCCTTTTCTCTATCCATGGGAGGGTTGAATGCTCAGAGATGCACAATGCATATGAGTTAGCAATGATGAAAAAGAGCAGCCACACAAAGAGGCCATGGCATCACACTGTGGGCTCTCCTATTATTGAGCTTATAAAGCACCCACCAAGAATGCCTGACAAGTGAACATTGCAATATCGTACATGTGCAACAATGACTCTTTTTTCAAAGGAGTGCCAAATGATATACTTAAATTAAGCATATCACAAAGTTGTCCCAGAAATAAAGCTTCATAAAAAGGAAGATCTTTGTGTGAAATCTGTGTGCCAACAAATACTTTCACTCATTGGAGATGCATTTTAGGGACCAACTAAGTGGTCTAGACCTCACATTATCTTCAAACAAAAAATATGGCTATGGTGTTCTCCAACAATGGGGAGGTTAGCTTTGGGAAGACTTAAACTTCTAGGTAGTGATTAGAAGCATTTCGTGTGAGAGAGACAGAGTCGCTTAACATCGACTTTATTGATCTAGAGAGACCAATTGATGGAGAGACTTGAACCCGGGTGGGTTCATGCCATCTCAAAGGCAATCCCACTAGCCATTTCTACCCAATGATGGGTGGCAAAAAGGTATAGAGAGAAAGAGAGAAACTTTTAGCAAAGTCAATATATTTCCATTGAGGGTTTGAATACGTGAAACCACACTATTCTTTAAAAAATAAAGGTCAACAAGTCCTGTTAACTTCTTGCACATCTGTCTAAGAAAAAGAGAAAATAATACAAGTCATGATGTGGATTTATAGAATTCATATGCAGCACTTCTACTTTTATTTCAAGTCATGTAAGAAATGCACTTTTTATGATACAATGCTTCCCAGCATCAACAATACATACATCAGCCTAGCTCTGACAGCATGCGAACAGCTTTTTGGCAAAGGTATGGGCTTTATTGACATCCTGTTAGTGATAACAAAGCTCGCACCAAGAACATGCAGCAACCATGCAGCATTTACAACTGTAGTTGCTGCTAAGAGGAGGGTGAAGAGTGTATCCAACGCAGCTTCTGTAGCTTCCTTGGCATTAATGCTAGCTTTACTTAATGTGAATGCTTCTACATAATTAAGGTAATACACATATCAAGAATCACCAAGATGTACTCTAATCTCCCATTCTAATGGGGTTTTGGGAGAGAAAACAACAAATGGTTATGGGTAATCTAAAGGAGCTTCTCTCCACCATGCATGCCAAAGTATTGGGGCTTGATCCCAACCCGCATACATACACTAAGCGCCATGCTAATGCACACATAACACGGTAGAAAGACTTAGCAAGAAGAAGCAAAAATAAGCAAGAAAGGGAGATGAATCAAATACCCATTGCTTTACTCCATGGAAAGATGCCAAGATTACAACCATCCTCAAGACTCTATGAATGACCATCCTAGACTCAAGAATCACTCTAGATGGCATACTTCTCTCTTGCTTTACTCCATGGAAAGATGCCAAGATTACAACCATCCTCAAGACTCTATGAATGACCATCCTAGACTCAAGAATCACTCTAGATGGCATACTTCTCTCTTCTAGTTCATACACTAGGTCCATATATATATATATATATAGGTGAGGCCCAAGTAACCCTTGGCCTACCCATGTGGCCTCTTGTAATAACTCTTGAGGAATAAGCCCACCCTCTTTTAATGCAACTCCTACACACCCCCACCATCATTCAACACACACCCCCACCATCATTACACAATCCACCCACACCTTTGAGGGTTCTCACACTTTAACTCCTACATCTTTTCACAAAAATCAACCACCGTCTAGGCCCCAATGTCATAAAGCACCACCTGTTTACAAACTAAGTTGCATTATACGACTCGTATAATGCTTTCTATGTGCTATTATTCCCGAACAGTCATATATTCAAACATTTAATGTATTTGATCGAAAGTGTATTCATCGAATACGAATAAGTTCGATTCATTCATATGCGAATGAGTATAATGTGAAGATTCAGTCCCCCTTATAAGCAAAATTCGAACGATGAGGTGGATCCCATATTCTCAGCTGATAGCAATATAGTAATACACTCTCACTCACTCACTCACTCTCTCTCTCTCTCTCTCTCTCTCTCTCTCTCTCTCTAGGTGAAAATTATTTTTAATTAAAAATTATTTAAAGAATTTACACTTTTTGTATTTGTAAATTATCCAAAACTTGGTGTTTCTCACCTTTTTTTTGGTTCTTTTTGCGTATTTTTATTTTATTTTTTGCATGAAATTTTGCATTGCATGTGCTTGTATGCATCTTGCAAGGGTAAAGACATTGGCACTATGGCGGGTGCCAAGGTGTGTACACTAGTGCTTCTTCTCTATCTTTCTTGCCAAGGTGTGCATGTTGACATTGTCTCGAGTGTCAGTTGTGACCATGCTAGAGCCATGCTAGAGCCATGCTAGTGCGTCTCCTTTCCCATAGGTCTAGTTAGAGGTGTACACACCATCACTATCTTGGGTAACGAGGATGTGGCCACATCTAAGTTTCACTTAAGTCCTTTCCATGAGTTAGGAGTTCACACATTCGCACTATTTTGCGTGTGTTTTTTGCACATGTCTTTTCCATGGAGGTTATTAATTGCGTGTCCACTTCCTTATAGTTTACACATAGGTTGACCTTTAGAGATGCTTGTGCACACATACACTATCACTACCTTGTCATTGAAAGTGAATGTGTGGATCTTGAACTCAGTGTTGGTCTTGATGTCGTGCTTTTTAAACTCAGTGCTGGTCTTTGTATCTTTTTGTCTTGTATAAATTTACATGTTAAATACAATTGTTCTAAATTATGTCGAGTAGTGGTCTCTATCTTTCCCATCATGTATTGAAGTGTTTATGCATCATACTAAATTATCATTTCCTTGGAAAGGGAAAAAAGTTAGTCTCAATAGAGACGAATGCCTATATATCAGTGACAATGACATAGTTTTTTTTTACCCAAAGTGAAGGAGAGCTCAGAAGGCTCTTTGATGTTAATCACAGAGACCTCATTGAATTGACCAACAATGTGGTTACACAGTGCTAGAATGCATTGAATGCAAAGTGGCATGCATTGACCATTGAAGCCCAATTGATTAGCAAAAGCCTCCTACGAGCCTCTCTCCCAAAGATGAGTGGCCCAGACCCGCCTACGGCGGGTCTGGCCCAACCTTCGACGGGTCAATTTATTGAATGGTTTAAACCATTGTTCACATGTGTTAGTGTCTCTGACACATGCACATAGGACCTGGGTTTGGCCCACTCTTAAAAGGGGAGATGTATGAATGTAATTATTTTTCCATTTTCATCACATGTTATATAAACACAATCGTCATATAAATTAAACATCATGTCATTTTCATCACATCATGTTATATAAACACAAATGTTTTTTTCATCACACCAATTTCTCTCTATCATCAAACTTTGTTTATGTCGCACTATGTATGCATGTCAAACCCACATGCATGCCTAACGTTCTATGATGAACCTGAAGGTTTCTTTTTCTCCTGTGGTACATCAATGTATTTGAAAACCTTGAAAAAAATAAACAAAGAAACAAAATACTATTTTTCTCCACCAATTAGTCTCGACCTAGTCTTGGAGGTGCCAAGCCTTTATACACACACACACACACACACACACACACACACACACATTTATACGTACATACATATGCACACACACACACACATTCTTTTTTAATTCTTATATAATAAATATAAACATACATATTTATGATATTTTTATAATATAAAATTTATCTTTACTATATAAATCTATGTATATTTATATAATAAACATATATATTAATTATCTCTCTCTCTCTCTCTCTTATTAGATTTATTGTAATTTAAATGCATTATGCTCCTTCTATGGGATAAATATATATGTGTGTGTGTGTATAATATAAATATATATCTTTTTTTATAATAAGTATTAAATTATTATAAAAAATAAGCATATTTAATATAAACACACACACCCACCCACACACGTGCACACACATATATATATTATAAATATATATGTATTTAAATAATAAACATAAAAAGTATATATGTATGTATGTATGTATATGTAGGTATATGTGTGTGTGTGTGTATTTAAATATTCCCTTTCTCTCTCTCTCTCTCTCTCATGCACGTGCACATGCACATATATATTATAAATATACATGTATTTAAATAATAAACATAAAAAGTATATATGTATGTATGTATGTATGCGTGTGTGTTGTATGTATGTGTTTGTATTTAAATATTCTCTCTCTCTCTCTCTCTCTCTCTCTCTCTGCTAAATATATACAAAGTATACTCTTTAGATAATATATATATATATATATACACACACACACACACATACATACATCTGTATCATATCATATTATATAAAGAGTATAATGTATATATATCTATCTGTATATATATACACACACACACACACACATACATACATCTGTATCATATCATATTATATAAAGAGTATAATGTATATATATCTATCTAGGGGGAGAGAGAGAGAGAGAGAGAGAGAGAGAGAGAGAGAATATATATATATATATATATGTATAATTATTTAATTATTTTTAAAAATCAACATATTTATCATAATAAAACACACACACACACATATACACATTATACTTTTTATATAATATAATATAATATAATATATGTGTGTACATTATACAGGCACACACACACACACTCACTCTGAACGTGTGTGTGCATATGCAAATGTATATGTGTGTGGGGGGCGGGCATGTGAATTTTTTATGTGGGCATTTTTTGTGTCTATGTGTGTGCACGTACACACGCATATGTGTGTGAGAGTGTGTGCATGTACATGTGCAAATGTGTGTGTGCATGTGCATCTATGTATACATTTGTGCATGCATATGTGCCTATCGATGTGTGTGCAGCACATGTATTTGTGTATGCTAGTGTGTGTATCCATATATATATATATATATATATATGTAAGTTCATATGCATGTATGTGTATGTGAGAGGTTGAGTAAGTGTGTGTGTGTAAGTGTGAATATTTGTGTGTGTGCACGTGCGTGCATGCAAGTGTGTGTGTGTGTGCATGCGAGTGTGTGTGTGTGTGTGCCGTGCGTTGTGTGCATGCACATGCATATGTTTATGTTGGCATACATATAGATCTATTCATGTGCACATAATATAATATTATATGTGTGTGTATCTGTATAGAAACATGTTTGAGTGTGTCTATGTGTGCTAGGGGGAACAAATGAGCAAATGAGAAACTCTCATGTGTGTGTGTGTGTGTGTGAGGGCTTATATATATGAGAAACTCATTCAATGAGCAAAAGACTTGATGGTGACAACTAATTGTGAGACCCAATCCATCTAGGCTTGTGGAAAAGAATAGTTCCTTTTAAAAAGTTTGAAAATGTGAAACTCTTATATATGAATATATATATATATATATATATATATATGAGACTCATTCAATGAGTAAATGACTCATTAAAAAAAAATCTCCTTTCTCGTTTATGTGAAGGGCTCTCCTAATCTTATCAAGTAGGGCTCTCCTTTTCTTGCCACATGGCGGCAGGTTATAAAAGCTTAAATATCTTGATTTTTTCCATAACATCTACATATTATAACCTCCTCTCTCTCTCTCTCTCTCTGTCTCTCTCTCTCTCTCTCCACTATAGATATATACACATTATACTGTTTATATATATATATATATATATATATATATATATATATATATATATATGAATGTATGCATGTATGTATGTATGTATGTATTTACATATTTACATATATTTGCACACACACACACACACACACACACACACATACATCTATATCATATTATATCATATAAAGAGTATAATGTGAATATATCTATCTAGGAGAGAGAGAGAGAGAGAGAGAGAGAGAGAGAGAGAGAGAGAGAGAGAGATGTTATAATATGACTCATTAAAAAAAATCTCCTTTCTCGTTTATGTGAAGGGCTCTCCTCCTCTTGGCAAGTAGGGCTCTCCTCCTCTTGGCAAGTAGGGCTCTCCTTTTCTTGCCACATGGAAGGTTATAAAAGCTTAAATATCTTGATTTTATCTATAACATCTACATATTATAACCTCTCTCTCTCTCTCTCTCTCTCTCTCTCTCTCTCTTCGCTCTATAGATATATACACAGTATACTGTATATATATATATGTGTATATGTGTATATATGTATATATATATATATATATATATATATATATATATATATATGTATATACATATATATATGTATATATATATATATGTATATATATACATATATGTATATATACATATATATATGTATATATGTAGTCTATCCATACTAGAATACAAAACATATTTCTACACTTCTCAAAAAGATCAGATGCCATGTACATAGGCATTGGGGATTGGGAGAAAGCCCCCGTAGTTAATTAATACTTGCTCTACAACACCACTCCTCTACCTAATTCAAGACCAAAGACTGTTGCGCGCTAGAGACAGTCCTACCACTGGATGGTGCTAGAGAGTGTTTATGCACTATGCCATCTAGATTCTGATGAAGCCAAGATGTGTATTCTTTTTGCTTTGTAATTAAGCAACTTTTAAGAATTGTAAAATATGACAATAAAAACCCAACTAGAAGATTAGTTGAGAATATCAATGATTGGTGTATTAAGGGCATGGCCCACAATCCTAGTGATGAGAAAAATCCCCTTGCTTTTTCAACTTAAGGCTTCGGGAGGCATCGACAACAAATTTGTATTGAGGAGCCATCTTCATGGGAGTGGAGCTATGGGTGTTTTGTGTAGTCCTTTGGACACATTCTTTACCTCCATTTTTGAGTTAGTAAGCATTCGCATGCACTCATGACTTTTGATATTCTGTAGAACTCTTTTTGGAATTACAGGAAGGATATTTGGTTGTATAGACATTGACACTTGTACTGCATAAAAGTATATCATGTGTTATTGGGTGTATGTATGCACATTAAGGTCTCCCTGGTTTTGATGTTTTGGGTGCAATATAGTACTGCTATAGAGAATACAATAATTCGTTTGCTGATAAGAGAGGAGTGTTGTTTTTTTATCAGTTTGTGCTACACAGACAAGGTGTTGAATGATGGCATTAACCACATTGTTGCAAAGAAGCTTGACAAGAACAACTTCCACACCTGGAGGTTTATATTGACAAATTTTCTAATGGGAAAACACTACTCGTCGGCCTACATCAAAGGTGAACATGAGGAGGCACCAGAGGTAAATCTAACTGCTATAGATGTAAAAGCATACAAGGACTAGAATCAAGGAGTAAGGAAAGTCATGTATTGTCTTTCCATCAGTATAAAAGACACCATTATTGGGCATATCTAGGATGCCAAGTCGCCTAAAGAGGCATGGGAAACCTTGGTGAAGTTGTATGAAACTAATACCAAGGTTCGAAAGATTTAATTGAAGAATGAGCTTTGTACTATAGATAAGAAAAACATGTCTATGAATTACTATGCATTGAAGATCAAGGGCATTGCGGAATCCCTTGCATCTATTGGTGTTTCTGTTATTTGATGATGATAAGGTGGAAGTATGCCTACGTGGTCTTGGGCCAGAATACAAGGCATTCAATACGTCTATGCAGCCTTGGGAGAATATTCCCAACTTTACAGATTTGGTGTCAATGCTGATCATTGAAGAAAAGAGTTTGGATAAAGATCAGACTTCACAAAACAAAAATAGTTCGGAGCAACAGGCCTTCTACACAAGTGCAGGTAGAGGGAGAAGCAGAGGTCAAGGCCATGGCCAAGGTGGTGGTAGAACATGTAACCATAATTATGGTGAGCAGCACCAGTAGGCAATCCCATGAATTGTAGCAACAGCATAGGTGGAAGAGGCCAGTTCAGAGGCAAGGAGAGTTAAAGAGATCATGGAAATTAGCAAAGATGGAAAAGTGATACACGATGTTGTTATTACTATGGTAAAACTAGGCATATGCAGGTAGATTGCTTTAAGATGCAAAAGGACATGAGAAATGGAACATTACAGCAGAATACCTATGCATTCTCTAGGAAAAATAATGATGATAAACGAAAGAGTGTTTGTTATGCAACATGTGCTTAATACTGTGTATGAAGATAATGTATCTGCATGTAAGGATAATGTATGGTATGTGGATTCAGGTTCTTCGAACCACATGACAAGTCATGGTGGTGAGTGAAGAAATGAGAGATCCTAAAAAACCAATTTTGTTGAAAACAAGGGATGATACTACTCATCTCTGATTACCCATGTTGGAAATGTGCAATTGTCCATGCAGGATAGTAAAGTGAAGTATCTTGCAGATGTACTTCATGTTCCAAATATTACAAAGAATCTAGTTTCTATTGGCTAGATGATTGAGCAGGGTTTGCAGGTGCGTTTTAACCTTGATGGTGGCTGTTATGTCGAAGACTTTAAAGATATGTACAGGTTAGTTACAAAAAGTAATAGCGTGGGCAAAATGTTTACACTAAATGTAAATATTCCTAAGGTGAAAGTTGTAATGTTTGCACATGGATCTAGAGTTGTTACAGATATTGACATTATGGCATAAAAGAATTGGGCATGTAAATGTGCAGATTGAAGTATGTGCAAACTAAAGAAATTATGACAGGGCTGCCTAAGTTTAAGGTTGATGGTATGCACAAAGTATGTGACGCATGCCAACTTGGAAGCAAACAAAGCATGTATTTCTACATGATAGGAATGTGAGTAGGAATGTATTAGATGTTGTGCACTCAGATGTATGGGTAGACTATGCCTATGGGTGGCTACAAGTACTATGCCTATGGGTGGCTACAAGTACTATGTAACATTCATTGACAACGACGTGAGAAAATTGTGGGTGTATTTCATGAAAGAGAAGAGTGAAGTTTTCATTCATTTTTAAAATTTCAGAGTTATGGCTAAAAAATAGACAAAAAAGCATGTGAAGTGCCTTAGGTCAGATGGATGAGGAGAGTACTTCTCTAATGAATATCTACAAAAGAATGGCATTCAAAGAAAATTTACATGTAGATACACTCCGCATCAAAATGGGGTTGCTGAGTAGAAAAACAAGCACATTTTAGAGATAGCACAAGCATTGATGATGACAAAGGATAATGTACCACATAGCTATTTGGATGAGGCTATTTCTACAGTAGTTTATATCATGAAGAGGACTCCTACTAGAGCCATACATTATATGATGCTTGAGGAAAAGTTTACTAGCAAGAAACCTAATTCAAGTTTTTGGATGTGTTGCATATGTGCATGTGCTAGATGAGTTACATACTAAGCTGGATCCAAAAGCAAAAAAATGTGTGTTTAATGGATATTCCCTTGAGAAAAAGGGATATAGATGTTATAACCGTGCTACACATGAGTTGAGGGTAAGCATGGATGTTGTGTTTGATGAAATGAGTAGCTGGTATACTGCTGAAAAAGATGTTGGCGGGGCTGATGTAATTAAAAATGTCATTGCGTAGAATGCAAGTCAACAATCACAATGAGTAGACTAAAAGAGTCCTCTGGCACTCAATCTGTTGATAGACCATGGAGTGGCAGGATGTGTCAAAATGCCTGTCCTGAAAATGTAGTTGTTGGTACATCACATAAAGACAAAGAGAAGGTTGGTGAGCCTCTTAGTATGCTTGACATTTTTGCAGGACATTCTTTTGTTGATGGAGAGTCTAGTGGCTCAGAGAAAAGCCTTGATGATGAACTTAGGATTCCAATTATTATAACACTTGGTGTAAGGAAGGCAAGAGAAGCTGCAAAAGCATCAAGTAGTGATCTTAGACCATGCAGGTCAAAGAGATTCAGAAAACCAGTTGAGAGGTTGATGTATGATGGTTATATGGTGCATCACTATGCTTTTATGGAAACATTTATGCAGGTTGTAGAGCCCACATGTTTTGAAGAAGCAGTTGGAAATGAACATTGGGATAAAGCCATGGATGAAGAAATGGATACACTTTATGCAAATGAGACATGGGATCTGGTGCCATTGTCTGAAGGCAAAAAGGCAATTGGATGTAAGTGGGTGTATAAGGTGAAGCATAATAGTGATGGTAACATAAGCAGGTAAAAGGCTAGATTGGTAGCTAAAGGATGTGTGCAGACACATGAGATTGATTATGAGGAGACATTTTTCCATGTGGCAAAGATGGCATTATGAAGAGACCTTTAGGTTGTGATTGTGGTGGGCTACAAACAAAAGGTTGGGTTTTGCATCAAATGGACCTCCTCTGCCACTAGCAACTTAAGCCTCTGCTTCTTAAAACTCTCCTCTGAGTTCTTTTTCCATTTTGTGCGCTTTTATTCTTGCTTCCAACAAAGCCTTCTTATTTTCTTGCACTAGATGAGCTTAGATTTTTGCTTCATCTTTATAGTTCTAGCTCTGTACTCTCAACCAAAGGACTTAATGTTTAATCACTATTTTTTTTGCTTGTGCCTTTGCTTCTTGTGTTACTTGTTCCCTTAATACTATGAGATTAGTGAGCTTTGTCAGGGACTTAATTGCATCCTTCATGGCATTTTGCAGCTCTGATGGTTACTTGAACTTTAGTATAATCTGGTTTAGGCTTTTTTTCGTAAGGTTAGAATACTACTTTGCAGTCTTTTATGCAAGCGTCTCCTCATCATCACCCCCGTCAAGGTTTGCATAGAAAGAATAGTCTTGGTTTACCTTGACATCATGGACCAGTTCAGGTCACCTCTTCTTAGAGAATTGGATTAGCTCTCTTTCTTCTTCCTTCATCTCTTCATCGCTCGGGGTTTCCAAAGCTTGTGGTTTGCGGGGCCGACAACACTAGTAGTATTATTCTTTTCTGTAGTTCTTCTTGGATGCTTTGCCTTCTCTATGAGCTCATTGTTTGAGCTCCTCAGTCATCTCTTCTTCTCTTTGCAAGGATGGAGATGGTGGTAGATTATCACGTAGATCTTCTTGATCATGAAAGTAGATGGGTGGAGAGGGTGAACGGCATTTTGGTTGTGAGGTCCCTAGTGGCATTCACTGTGCATGTTCTTCAAATTGCCCCCTCATCTTGCTTGTTTTTTCCCTCAACAAGGATGATGATTCTTCCTTGTCTACTATCTCAGATTTCGAGCTCTGGTTGCCTTGTCTCTCTCTTACCTGCTTGCCTTTTTTTTGGAAAGCTGCATCTCTTTGATTCTTAGATGCACATTATTTGATCTCTACAGCCTCCAATGATTGGACTACCTCTGGGAGGAGATGCATTGCATCCAAAGCTTGGTAGACAATCCTTGTGAGCTCAACGCTCCACCTGGGTATTGGATTTTCCTCTTCTTGTCCTTGGGCTTCTTTTTCATCCTTTTTCTTGTAGCCACTCTTCTTATCTTGTGGGAAGCCTTTTCACTATAGAAAGAGTATAGGAACTAACCAAATTTTGTGGGGTGTTGCCCAACCACACTTAAGAGAAGCAAACCGAGAAGCTAATCTTCCATAAACTAGCTCACAATTGCATAGGAAATGTGCACCACTCACCTTGTGAACACTTAAGAGCCTAAAACAACGCAAACCGAGAAGCTAATCTTCCATAAACTAGCTCACAATTGCATAGGAAATGTGCACCACTCACCTTGTGAACGCTTCTACTCAAATTCTCGTAGGAGATGATGTTGCCATGCAGCCACACTCCAGAGCTCCACTCCAATGCCGTGCCACACTCCAAAGAAAGCTCGACCCTCCTCTCACTCAATCTCCTTCTCCCACATGCACTCACACATACACAATGAGCATATAATAGCTCTAATTGAATTAGACAAGTAAGAAAGACATAAAGGAGAGCAAGAGAGTAGTGAAGAAGAGCACTTTATTAGTTGCATAAGAGAATGAATGGTGAGAATACAAAATGACCCCTATCTTGGCCCCCAACTTTCACACCTTGGGCAGTCATACTTAAAATATAGATCCTAGGCTTGTGTAAACACTTAACATAAGCATGTAATCTCCACATTTAATCCTCATGGGCGTGCCTTTCAAGTGACGGTTAGCAATGGATGGAGATGGTGGTACATTATCACCTAGATCTTCTTGATCATGAAAGTAGATGGGTGGAGAGGGTGAACGGCATTTTGGTTGGGAGGTCCCTAGTGGCATTCACTGTGCATGTTCTTCAAACTGCCCCCTCATCCTGCTTGTTTTTTCCTTTAACAAGGATGATGATTCTTCCTTGTCTACTCTCTCAGATTTCAAGCTCTGGTTGCCTTGTCTCTCTCTTACCTGCTTGCCTTTTTTTTTGAAAGCTGCATCTCTTTGCTTCTTAGATGCACGTTATTTGATCTCTATAGCCTCCAATGATTGGACTGCATCTGGGAGGAGATGCATTGCATCCAAAGCTTGGTAGACAATCCTTGTGAGCTCAATGCTCCACCTCGGTATTGGATTTTCCTCTTCTTGTCCTTGGGATTCTTTTTCATCCTTTTTCTTGTAGCTTCTCTTCTTATCTTGTGGGAAGCCTTTTCACTATAGAAAGAGTATAGGAACTAACCAAATTTTGCGGGGTGTTGCCCAACCACACTTAAAAGCCTAAAACAACGCAAACCGAGAAGCTAATCTTCCATAACCTAGCTCACAATTGCATGGGAAATGTGCACCACTCACATTGTGAATGCTTCTACTCAAATTCTTGTAGGAGATGATGTTGCCATGTAGCCACACTCCAAAGCTCCACTCCAATGCCGCGCTGCAATCCAAAGAAAGCTCGACCCTCCTCTCACTCAATCTCCTTCTCCCACATGCACTCACACATACACAATGAGCATATAATAGCTCTAATTGAATTAGACAAGCACGAAAGACATAAAGGAGAGCAAGAGAGTAGTGAAGAAGAGCACTTTATTAGTTGCATAAGAGAATGAATGGTGAGAATACAAAATGACCCCTATCTTGGCCCCCAAACTTCACACCTTGGGCAGTCATACTTAAAATATAGATCCTAGGCTTGTGTAAACACTTAACATAAGCATGTAATCTCCACATTTAATCCTCGTGGGCATGCCTTTCAAGCGATGGTTACCAATGGATGGCGTTGATGCTCGAGTCATTTCCAATGAGGGTTAACATGCCCTCCTTTTTGATCTAGATTCCATCCTCGGAATATGTCAATAAATATTCATCAAGGCTATCCCTTCTTAATGTAGATTCCATCCTCGAAATATGTTGATGAAGATTCATCGAGGCTTATTGTTGGGTGTATGTAAGGGTTGGAAATATCGGAGATCTTAGAAGGTATGCAAGGCAACATGGTACCACTAGTAAGGTGCTCTTGTGGAAAATAATTTAATTCAAGCATAATACAAACACCAATCAAGCAGTGAAAAGATTTTTGGGACTAGTCAAATTTTCTAGTTAAGACAAGGGTAATATTAAAGTTGGTCCAAATTTGATCTAAACTAAGATGGGGAAAAAATCATACCTCTGGTTATGACCTTAGTCTCGGCACACTATCACTTTGGCGAAACCATCTCTAGCTATTATCTAGCCTCATAAATGAAACTACTAAATTGATTATTATAAGCGTTCGTTTTGATTCTAAAAATATAAAAGTAGGGAACCACCTTACAGAGACCCAAGCAATGGTACAGAGACCTCATACAAGAGTATCTAAGAACCGCTAAGTACCTCCAGTAATGGTTTTTTTAAAATAAAAATCCTTTATTGATAGGTTTTTAGCCGCAAGGTCCCATCCCATGGAGATCAAGGCTATGGTCCCAAGGATCCATCACTAAGAGCCAGAATTCCTACCTAGATCGTAAATTTTCTAGTTAAGACAAGGTTAATATTAAGGTTGGTCCAAAGATGGGGAAAAAAACATGCCTCTGGTTATGACCTTAGTATTGACACAAGATCACTTTGGTGAAACCATCTCTAGCTATTATCTAGCCTCATAAATGAAACTACTATAAGTGATTATTATAAGCATTCGTTTTGATTCTAAAAATATAAAAGTAGGGAACCACCTTGCACAGACATCATACAAGAGTATCTAAGAACCGCTAAGTACCTCCAATAATAGTTTTTTTAACATAAAAAATCATGTTATTGATAGGTTTTTTGCCACAAGGTCCCATCCCATGGAGATCAAGGCTACGGTCCTCCCAAGGATCCATCACTAAGAGCCAGAAGTCCTACCTAGATCGCACATGGCAATGGTTATCTTCTTAAAGGTATTTTTGCTTATTTTTTGTTTAAACTAGTTTCAATTTAACAATTCACCTAGAAGGCTTTATTCTAACTAAAGAAGGTACACTAAGGAAGGTGGAGTACTTGGCATACTCCTTTGGCATAATCTAAGGTCGATCTCTGGGTGGATTAAACTAGGACCAACACCTAAATGGTCATCCAAGTAATAAGTAGAAAATTGATAGACTAGTTGCATAATGATGCAAGCAAGCACTTAAACAAACACTAAATGGATAATCATAAAAAAGATTGAAAAACAATAGCAAAAGGTGAGGATGGGTTAGAATACACCTAGGCAATGAGGAAAATCCTTTCCCCCGGAGGGTGCACTTCTAAAAAATCATATGTATCACGTGTGTTCAAGGGGCATTTAAAAAACCCCTTAACTAAAAAATTTTCCCCCAGTAAAACCACCCCTCTTTACTTATGAACTAACGGATTTTTTTTTGAAGTTGAATTAAAATACCCCTCCTGTTTTGTAATCCTGCTAATTTTTTCTCAAAATTTGAATGAAAATACCCCTCCTTTTAATTGCACATGGTACACTAAATTTTTTTGAGGTGAACCCCCTGAGTCCTTTCCATATCGAGATTGCACGACCACTACATGTAATAAATTTGGATATGGTCTACACGATTGCACCTCAATAAGTTGTAAATCAGGCTCATCGCATGCTCTGATTCTTCATCACTAGGTTGATTTTCCCTCACTTAGGTTTGGTTCATGTATATATGTGTCCTCTGGTATACTAGGCAATGATTTGAGTGCATCCTCACTGTGATATGGCATAGATACGATAGGTAAGTGAGATACTGTAAGTTAAGCTATCTAGGATATCACCCACCATGCTCTAGAAGAGACAAGGAAGTCTTGGTGGAAAGATTATTTCAATAAATGGCGGTGTAAGTCCATAAGTTCTTGCCTTCCTTCCTTGCTCTACAAGTTGTTCCTATGGAATTCTATCTTGATAGGGTCCTCCCATTGGATAATGTACACAAATGTGATTGTGTCATTGTGGTGTCTCTCCTACTATGGATTGATAGTTCTATCTCATAGCACCTAAAACAAGTTCTAAAGTTCCAACATAAGTAAGACATTACATGCGATACCTACAGGGTAATGCATGGTGGAAGGGGATGGAACCAGGTCCATAAAGGTGGAAGGGGATGGAACCAGGTCCATAAAGGTGGCTCCACAAAATCACTCTTCTAGTGGTGCATAAAAATAGCATGAGTGGGTAATGCATGGTGCAAGGGGATGGAACTATAGGTAGAATAGGTCCTCAAAGGTGACTCCACAACATGTCTCCCCTAGTGGTGCATAAACATTAGGGCAAGGTTGAGGTCTATGGGGGGCCTTTAAGCTGCCATATTATGTTTTTAAGTACTTTTGCTTAAGGACTCTAAGCAAACTTTGACTAGGCCTGACAAGGGGATCTTTATGCAATCATTATTTGAATTTCTATTTTTTCAAATATATATTTGCTTGAGCTAAATTGGGGGTAACTTTTTGGTTTCCCCAAATTCAAAATGGCTGAAAAGCCTTCCCTCCTCTCTTCCTTCCACTTTTAGGACCCCCCACTTTTTCTCTCTACATTCTCTCTCTAAGACGCCCTCGTCTCACTACCACTCTCTTTCTCTTCCCCTTTCTCACATTTGGGTGTGCCATGGCTCTGCATCTCTGATTAGTAAGCTTCCATAACCTCTGCACTTCCAAATGCAGATATCTCACACTCTCTCATCCTCCATGCCTCATCTTTTTATCATTTTCTGCTCTCTCTCTCTCTCTCATGTCTTTCCCACATTGAAGTGCAAAAAATCTCTCTGTCAACCTCCATAGCTTCAGAGCTTACCACTTTCCATGCTTGCATTGTTTACCATACATATCCCCTACTTCCATCTGCAATCTACATCTCTCTCTCTCTCTCTCTATTGTATTATGCTACAAAACCTCAATTTACCATCTTCTATGCCTCTTGCCATCTTCCTTGTCCTTTCTCCTATTACCTAATCTGAAGATCTATGATCTTCTAATATTTTTTACAACAAAACTTCATTGCACTCTCCTCAAAATACCCTATCCTCACTCTTGCATTGGTTCTACAAGAAGCTCTTTTCAGCATTGCCTAACCCTAAAGAAAATGCCACTTGAAGATATATCTAACAGAGCACCAAAGTTCAGGTTACATGTAGATTTGGCTGCTGCGTATGCTACCATCCGCTGCAGCACAAAAACAAGTGGCGTGACCAATGTGCCATTGGGTACTCTTCGATCACAAGGGCAAAAATGTATTGACCTCTGGACGATGACCTCTAGACGAATGGATTCATATACCCTATTGACCCGCTCACCAATGCTCCACCTCATTTTGTTAATATCACTACATTTCTTAGTTGTGTAGTTGATGGAGCTAATGGTCTATTTGGCTATTGTAGGAGGCTTTCTTTTGTTGCAGCTTAGGAATCGCATTCAAGAGTGCATTTTCGAGCCTTATGGCTTGAGTTGCAGCAGCAACACAAGAAGGACATTGATAGGCTTGAAGAAGTGGTGAACAACTTGAAAACTCAAAATCGTGTTTGTGTTAAAGCTTGATGAGTGTCAAATTGTAAAAGGACAAAAATTAGAAAGAGTCAGCCTAACACTTATGAACAGGGCTATCAAAGGAAATATGGAACAGGATGATAATCTTCTTGGCTGTAGTGCACAAGCCTCAAATTCCAACATGGGAAGTCAATCTTAGGGAAAAGATTACTATGGAGTGCAATAAAAAAAGAATATATAGTGGTTGTCAGCATTTGAGCTTCCACAGGAGACGAATGATACATTGCGATGGTACCTTACCCGAACAAGCATCCCAAATGTCATATCATTGCAATCAAAAGGAGAAACTTTGCATGTGGAAGATGTAGGAACATTTACAGTTGAGTGGCACATGGCAGGTGATTTAAAGACATTGAAGTGTATACTAGGATGCAAGCTAGGAGCAAATACTTTTTTTCCATGTATTTATTGCTGCCATTCAAAATCAGAGTATATTGATCGCGGCAAAGCTTCAGGCAAGGTTGCAGCCACCAAGACGACCAAATCTCATGCAAAGGGCAAGAAAAATGTACAACCACCTTCAATGAGTACAACGCAAAACAAAGATCCAAAGAAACCTATGCAGTGGGTTAATGACATTATGAATTGTAATACCAATTGTCCGCCTAATTGTGATCAAGAAGATATCTCATGGAGCCCTATATTAGAGATTCCACTTTCCCGTGTTCATATTTGCACGCTTCATGCTAGGTTACGCCACATAATGGACAAATTACTGAAGTTACATATCAATTATGCATGGAATATGGAGCCTGAACATCTTCGCAAAACGAATGCATCAGTACGCTGGAAGATGTCCTTTCAAGCATGGGGCTTCATGGTGGTGCTGTAAAGTTAACTAAGGATACTAAAAAGTCAGGACCGGGTCAGGATAATCCAAACAAAATATGCATGGGTGGGTCCAAAGCAAGACACCTTCTCTCAAATTACGAGGGGTACAATAGTCACACAAAATATGAGATATGGAAGGCCATTTGTGAATGCACCACTTATCGTGGGAATAATGCAAAGCTTGGTCTCAAGCGGGCAAGGCTATGGGAGTCACTTGACAAAATGATTCAATTGCTAGAAAAGGCTCCAATTGTTGCTGAGGAGATTGCAAACTTAAAGACTACAATACATACATTTACTTAGCAAATGGTTGATGCATGGGGAGAAACACATATCACCCACTATGGTATTTACCTTTCTATCTATTTACTGATATTAATCGCCAAATAGTAAAATTCTGATATGATCTTTGTTGCAACACATTATATTTGCCCACGCACAGTTTTTTCTCGACCAATATGGTCCAATGGCAATTTGGAGCACCCAAGGAATGGAGCGCTCTTTTCCTTCAGATATGTAGCTCTTTCATGCTATGTTTTTTGGACTGAACTTGGTCACTTCTCCTCTGCATTTTCTCTTAGATTTGCAGCCCTTTGCTGTTGTGTTTTCTAGACTGAATCGGGGTTGTTGCAAGATCAGGGTGTCCAGTTTTATCCAGTTTATGCTGGATTGGGACAATGCTTGGAGAGCAAATTTTGGGGGGCAAGGTACTTAAAATGAGATCAAGCAAATATTAGAAAATACGCTTGCCCTTAAATTAACCCAATATAACTCAAATTAATATAAATTAGTCTAATTAATCAAAATTAATCAAAAATATGATGAAATGATAAACAAATGATCTTTCCATACTTAGAGTGACCAATTTATTTTTCCATAGATGCACCATTACAAGTACACTAGTCCCTATAGGTTTTAGATGATTCACATCAAAAATGTAATTTTACTAATTAGATTATTAATATTTACAGGCCTTCTGATAGTCTGGAAGAATTTTGAAAAAGAGATCATTAAAAATCCAACCATTAGATTTGCAATTTTTACTAACCACCACATTCTACTAATGTCTTAGTATCTACCCACTCTTCTGATCTACAAGATTGAGGATTTTAAGTGGTAGCTATTGTGGGTACAAAAAGTGGCGTATATTATAACACTTTAAAGACCTTGAAATATTTAAAGAAAATAGATAAATATCTTAAAATTTTCTCAAAAAATCAAGTTAAGCTCCATATTATGTGAAGATCTAAGGTACAAAGTGGGAATCTCATATGAGTTTATAGGTAAAAGATATTAGCATTTTATGGAATCAGTTCAAATTTGGGACAGGGTGTATACATTGACTTTGTACCTAAGAAAATGAGGACTTTTGACTATCTAATGCTTAATCAAATTATGCAACTATATTTCCAACTTTGAATATGATGTTCCAACAAAAGAACTTGAAACGAAATTCCTTCATTTACTAGGAGAGATTAGCCACTAAAGGTAAACAAATGCCTGTTTTTTTACTGTTTACAGGGTGCCTGAGTGGACAAAACTGGGCACCCTGATCTTGCAACCACCCATCGGTTGGTTGCTGCAGCTTGGCTTCATCAACACAGCCTTTTGGTATCGTTTGACCAGTGTTTTCTGTTCCACGTGGAGTTTGGGACATAGGCGCCCTGTTTTCTTCAGGATAGTAGCTTCCTTTGCTACGTTTTTCCTCTCCCATGGGTTTGCTCTCCTTTGTAGAGAGGGTCTTTGGTGTTGCACGCTTTGGTGGCACTCTTGGTGCCTGTTTTGGACACTTCTTCTTTAGAGTTTGTGCATTTTTTGAGATTGAGCCCAAGCTTTTATTATGGCTACACTGACTTCTCTTCATATGTTTGCTGAGTCTGCCAAGTTGGATGGTTCCAACTACATCCTATGGAAGGTGAAGGTGAAATCGGCTTTGCGTGGCATGGATCTTTGGGATTGGCTGGTTTCACCGGCCAATGCCACCCCTCACACCCTTGCTTCCACCCCAGTGGTGCGACTCAAGCACAACTTGATATTTGGTAGTCGAACGATTGATGTGTTTTCTCCTTTCTGATGTTGAACTGTCAAGATTTTGTTCTCTCTCATGTGCGTACAGCAGGTGCTGCACATGAAGTTTGGAAGGCTTTTGCAGATCTATGAGATTAAGTCTGCGGGTCGGATTTTGGCATTGGAAAAGCAACTTATGAACTTATCAATTTCTGCCTTTCCATCTTTATCTGCTTTCATCTTGAAGATGAAAGATCTCCGGGACAAGCTTGCTGTTTGTGGGCAAGGACATCTCCATAGAGGACATGGCTATTAGGCTGCTCTCTAAACTTCCAGAGAGGTTTGATGCATACTTTCAAAATCTTGTTTTTTCTCCTAGTCCTGTTCCAGTTACTTGGGAGGAAGTTCTCCCGTCCGTTGTGCAGATTGAGTCTTGCTTTGAGGAGCGGACTGGCACCTCTGGTGGCCCTGATGGAGCTTTGGCAGCACGAGATAAAGGGAAGAATCAACAAAAGAAAGGAAAAGGGGGTTTTGACAAGAACTCCAAGGATTTCGACAAGGATAAAGACAACAAATCTTCAAAGAATAAGGACATTGATGAATGTCATTATTGTGGCAAGAAGGGTCACAGGTCACCCCAATGTCACAAGAAGAAGCGTGATGAAGCAGCAAAGAACTCAATGGCGGTGTCTCAACCGAAGAAGGATGATGGCATTCTTCTCTTAGCAGGTACTCGACGTATACTTACTCGTGTGACTTCTCTCAGTAACGGTCTTGGATTGTTGATAGCGGTGCTACTGCTCATATGACACCCCATCAAAATTGGTTTGACGACTTCATTGCCAGATCAGGCGAGATCACTCTGGGTGATTCTTCTTCTGTGTCAGTGCATGGTCATGGCACTATCCCCATCTTCCATTTTGATGAGAGGACAAGAGGTACTTCTCTGACGTTTTGTATATTCCATATTTGGCTTTTAACCTTTTGTTAGTGAGTGCTCTTACAGCTCAGGGTGCAGAGGTGATCTTTTCTCATTATGAGATTACCATTCGTGTGATAAGGCGACTGGTAGCATCTTGGCTCAGGGAGTCCAAGATAGTGGTCTCTACAAGTTGACCGCTCTACTTTCTTCTCGTGCTTCTTCTGCTCTTTGGCATGCTTAGTTTGGCCATTTGAGATATCAGCTTTTGCACAGCGAGCTTCGAAGCATGGGTTGGTTAAGGGATTACCGACCATGAAGGCTACGTCTTTTGCCTGTTCCTCTTGTTTACAGCAGGGGAAGCAACACCAAGCCGCCTTTTTGAAGGAGGCGACACACAAATCTTTGACATCACTTACTGTTATTTATGCAGACTTATGTGGTCCTATGAGTGCCACATCTTTGAGTAAGGCGTTGTACATGCTGGTGATGGTGGATGATTTTTCCAGATATACTTGGGTTTTCTTTCTGAAGACCAAGGATGAGACTTTTCAGCACTTCTGTGATTGGAAAGTTGAGGTGGAAAAAGAGACCGGTCACTCGGTCAAGGCTCTTAGGACCGATGGTGGAGGGGGTAAGTTCACATCCCAGGAGTTTAAGCAATATTGCAAGACACATGGCATTCTCAGAGATAGCTTACTACATCATATACTCCATCAGAGAATGGAGTTGCCGAGAGGAAGAATAGGACCATTATGGAGATGGCCTGTGCTATGCTTGAGCATTCTTCATTACCTCGACGTTTCTAGGTTGAGGCGGCTTCCACTACTGTTTACATTCAGAACAAGTCTCCTACTATGCTGTTCTTCTCGATAGAACTCCATATGAGGCTTTCCATGGTGAGAAGCCCTCCGTTGTTCATTTTCGAATATTTGGATGTACGGCGTATATTCATGTGCCTAAGGAGCATCGCTCCAAGTTGGACTCAAAGTCTCAGCACATGACTTTTCTCGGATACCGCACTGTGTGCAAGGCATATCGTCTTTATGATCCTCAGGCTGGTAAAGTTGTTGTGAGCCGTGATGTGGTGTTCGACGACGAGACTCCTACATCTTCAGAGGGGGGTGGTGGGCTTCTTCTTCCTTCACCTCCGCCTCCGCCTCCTCCTCCTCCTCCTCTTGCTCCCGCTGCTTCTGTTTTACCAGCTGAGGACACTCAGTCAGATGATGACCCTGCTCCTCCTTCGGCAAGTTCGAGCAGATCTGTACGTGGTTGGTATTATCAAACAGTTCGTGATTCTGGGTTATGTGAGCTTCCTTTTGCTCCTCCACGTGGTTCTCTTCGGCGTTCTCCACAGTTACAGGGAAACAAATTCATGAGGGCAACATGTTTGTCAATTATGCTCTTATCATTAATGGTCCTTTTGATCCCACTTCTGTAGATGAGGCTCTTTCACATGAGCCTTGGCGTCGTGCTATGCAGGCAAAGCTGGATGCTATATCAAACGGAATGGCACTTGGATTTTGGTGCCTCGGCCACCACTGCAGTGTAAGGTGATTGGTGTATGCGTTGGATCTTCAAATCAAAGTTCCGAGCTGATGGCAGCTTGGACAAGCACAAGGCGAGGTTGGTTGCCAAGGGTTATGCTCACCGCCTTGGTGTCGACTTTGATGAGACCTTCGCTTCGATGGCCCAGATGACTACCATTCGCACCATTCTTGCATTTGCAGGACATCATAGATGGCCCATTTTCCAGATGGACGTCAAGTCGGCTTTCCTGAATGGAGAGCTTACACAGGAGGTTTATATTGATCACGCGCTAGGATTTGTTATTCTAGGCAAACAAGATCATGTGTACCGGCTGAAGAAGGATTTATATGGTCTGAAGCAGGCTCTGCGGGCTTGGTACCAGCGGATTGATGAGTTCTTTTAGAAGCTCAGCTTGCACCGTTCTCACGCAGATTCAAACCTTTATATCCTGGGGGTTGATTGTTATCATTGTGGTCTATGTTGATGACCTCATCTTTACAGGTTCTTATTCTCTGCGAATCCGTTATGTTATGGATGCTTTGGAGACAGAGTTTGAGATGATGGATCTTGGCCTCTTGTACTATTTTCTTGGCTTTGAGATTGCAGACCTCGAAGGGCATTTTCTTCTCTTAGTAGCAAAAGTACACTCAGGAGATTCTCGATAGATTTCAGATGACTGGGTGCAAACCAGTATCTTCTCTTAGCAAAAGTACACTCGGGAGATTCTTGACAGATTTCAGATGACTGGGTGCAAACTAGTATCTTCTCCTATGGATATTGGTGAGAAGCTTTCTTCACTTGATGCTTCTCCAAGGACTCTGATCAGGGACAGTATTGGGTTCTCGTCGTCGGTTGTTTGGTATGGTTGACCTACTCCTGATTGAATATATACTTCGTAGTAGTCAGTTTATTGAGTTCCTTCTCATCCAAACCCCGTCAGCAGCATTGGCGGCGTGCTCTCAGAGTTCTTCGGTACTTGCGTGGCACTCTAGATTTTGGCATCTTTTATGGCCAAGGACGCACTCTTGTTGGATGGTTTGACTTAGACTGGGGCTAGAGATCCAGATACACGGCGTTCGACCACTGGTTGTGTTTTTTCACTTGGGTCTGGAGCCATTTCTTGGAGCAGTAAAAAGCAGCCTATTGTGGCACTTTCCTCTACTACTGAGGTGGAGTACCATGCGGTTTGTTATGCTACATGTGAGGCGATATGGTTGCGGAGATTATTGGAGGAGCTCGGCTGTCCTCCTACTGGATCTACTCTTCTTTGGTGCGACAATAAGAGTTGCATCGCCATCGCCAATAAGAACCTTGTGTTTCATGCTCGTACGAACCACATTGAGATTCAGCATCACTATGTTCGTGAACTAGTTCTTGCTGGAGATTTGCATTTGGAGTATTGTCCTTCCACGGAGAATGCTACAGATTTGTTCACCAAGCCGGTTTCTTAGGCTTCCTTGGCTCCTCATCTTCGGATTCTCGGAGTTTGTTCAGCATCTAGTGCTAAGAGGGGATGTTAGCACATTCATCCCCAGATTTTGCTCTTTTATGGAGTCTATTTGGTCCCTTTTGCATGGCCCTTGCTTGTGGGCTGGCCACCCCTTTTTTCTAGTATTTTTTTGGGATTTTCCTAGCTTTTCTGGCATTTTCCAGTCGACCATGTCTAGTAGCTCTAGTCGGCCTGTTTTGCAACTCTTGTCGGCCAGCCTTCCCCTACTATAAATAGTGGGTGCTGGCCTCGCTTTTCTCATTCAGTCTTGTACATATTTTGCTCCCTCACTTATGAGACTTGTAGTGTCTCTTGCTTGGGACTATTTTTCTTGAGTATATTCAGCATAGTTTTCTCCATATCTCTCTCTCTCTTGCACTCTATGTTCAGCACATTCTAGTGCCACTCTGCTTCCGCTCTGTGCACTCTTTCAACTAGTGCTAGTAGTATTATTTCCCCTCTTATGCATGCCCTTTACTTTTGTTGTATTTACCATTTCCAATCTATACTTTCCCTCAAATGCATTTACATAAGTTGTTGATAATGTATGCTCACCAATTTCATCTTTGTTTGATAGCTATTACCTTGCCAATCCAAAATGGATGTTTTAAAGAATCATCTTCAAATAGGGTAGCAAAAAGGGTACCCTCATTTATGCCTTGTGCATCACCACTCCACATCTCTTGAATTCTTATGTCCAGTAGCTCCAGTAAGCCCGTTTTGCAGCTCCAGTCGGCCAGCCTTCCCCCACTATAAATAGTGGGTGCTGGCCTCTCTTTTCTCATTTAGCCTTGTACATATTTTGCTCCCTCACTTATGAGACTTGTAGTGTCTATTGCTTGGGACTGTTTTGCTTCAGTATATTAAGCATAGTTTTCTCCATATCTCTCTCTCTCTTGCACTCTCTGTTCAGCACATTCTAGTGCCACTCTGCTTCCGCTCTCTCTCGCACTCTCTGTTCAGCACATTCTAGTGCCACTTTGCTTCCGCTCTGTGCACTCTTTCAACTAGTGCTAGTAGTGTTCTTTCCCCTCTTACGCATGCCCTTTCCTTTTGTTGTATTTACCATTTCCAAGCTATACTTTCCCTCAAATGCATTTACATAAGTTGTTCTCATCTAGTGCACTATTAGTGACAATGTATACTTTCACTCCAATGTATACCATTTCCAAGCTATACTTTACCTCAAATGCATTTACATAAGTTGTTCTCATCTAGTGCACTATTAGTGACAATGTATGCTCGCCAATTTCATCTTTGTTGATAGCTATTACCTTGCCAATCCAAAATGGATGTTTTAAAGAATCATCGTCAAATAGGGTAGTAACAAGGGTACCCTCCTTTATGTCTTGTGCATCACCACTCCACATCTCTTGAATTCTTTTTCTCCTTTCTGCTTTTGATCGTTTGGCTCCTATGTGCATCTCTCTTGCTTCCACCACCATGAAGAAGTTTATCGATCTCTGCTAGAATTGGTGCTGCAAAATAAGTGGTCTTTTTTTCAGCAATAGTCGGCCACTGAAAAGAACTAGCTAGATTCCATGAGTTATTGATATTCCTTTTGAGTATTTCTTCTTTTGTTGTTCAAAGAATGTGTCCCACCATTTTACATCTTGCTCTCTTGCATACTACTTTGCCTTCTCAATTATTTATCTTCTCTTTGCTGCTGCAATTGCACCTTTGAAAGTCCATAGCACGACCTACCTTGCTTGCCTCTTTTGCTTCGTTTAAGCTTTCCAAGGGGGTGCTATTTTTGAATCTTGCATAACCATGTTTGGAATAAATTTGAGAACTTTAAGGCCACGTGATGGAAGCCACTCTGCATCAATAGAGAAAATCTTTCCATACAATAAAGTTTGTCCACTTTGTTCTATAGGTTTAATTAGAAAGGCATGCTATCATTGAACTACTCCAAGCACCTCCTTTTTTCTATCCTTGGCCCAATAAAGTTTGTCCACTTTGTTCTTCAGGTTTAATTAGAAAGGCATGCTATCATTCAACTACTCCAAGCACCTCCTTTTTTCTATCCTTGGCCCATTTAAAAAAAACTTGAAATCCATTATCTCCTTCAAATTCTCTACCATTGGCTTTAGTGTGTAAGCTTTCTCTATAAGTGGCATCATGGTCGGCAAAGTAAATGAATTGTGGGGCGAGATACTTTTTTTGAAAACATGCTAAACATCTGATCAAGGTGGTCATGAGTGTGATCCACAAGTAAAAAATTCACTTTCACTTTATTAAACATCCCTAAGGAAACTAACATGCTTAGGTATCCAAGAACTATTTGATTCTTATTCTCTCTTGTAGTGTTATCTAGTTGTAAATATAATATGCTTGGCAATGCACCTTACCAATTAGATATCACATGATGAATGATTGTGATGGTTAGGTTTGGATCATTATGGATATTTGGATATGTGAAAAAAACCCTTTGGTGAACTTGAGCATTATATACAAGAAGGCAACCAACCAAATGCATTTGCATGTGTATCTTCTATAATGTCCTGAGGCAGCCTAGAAAAGTGAGGTAAGCAAGTTTTTTTCTAGTCCATTCCATCAATAACTAGCCCAAGATACTTTGCTTGAGATGCAAAACACTTTCCTCTATGGTCCATTACCTTCCTTCTTTCATTTGCTTGCTCTTCCCCCGTGAATTCTCAAATCATCCTTGATTATCCTTAGCTCATCTGGATCACTTGTAACCTTTCTTCTTGTTTTTAGGTTTGCACACACCCATTCAAACTTTTTGTGGGATAGTCACATTGATAAAGAAGGTTTTCCAAAGCTTGGTAAAATAAGAGTAGCTTGTATACTGCTCTTCTTTAGTTGTCATAGCATCTCTATACAATGAGAATACATCTGACCTTGTAAAATTGTTAGATAACTTGAACCTTCTTGTCGTCAGCATACATTCTGCATGATACTTAAAATAACAATGAATCCATGTTAAAGCATGTTGCCCTGTTGGACCTATGGATAATAAAGGATCTAATGGCTTTGGTCTGCCCCATTTTTTGGTCCTGCACTTCACCGTCTCAAGCCGTACACATGATGAATGATTGTGATGGTTAGATTTAGATCATTATGGATATTGGGATATGTGAAAAAGTTCCTTTGGTGAACTTGAGCATTATATACAAGAAGGCAACCAACCAAATGCATTTGCATAAGTGTATCTAATATAATGTCCTAAGGCAGCCTAGAAAAGTGAGGCAAGCAAGTTTTTTTCTAGTCCATTCCATCAATAACTAGCCCAAGATACTTTGCTTGAGATGCAAAACACTTTCCTCTATGGTCCATTACCTTCCTTCTTTCATTTTCTCGTCTTCCCTGTGAACTCTCAAATCATCCTTGATTATCTGTAGCTCATCTGGATCACTTGTAACCTTTCTTCTTATTTTTAGGTTTGCACACACCCATTCAAACTTTTTGTGGGATAGTCACGTTGGCAAAGAAGGTTTTCCAAAGCTTGGTAAAATAAGAGTAGCTTGTATAGTGCTCTTCTTTAGCTGTCATAGCATCTCTATACAATGAGAATACATCTGACCTTGTAAAATTGTTAGATAAGTTGAACCTTCTTGTCGTCGGGCATACATTCTGCATGATACTTAAAATAACAATGAATCCATGTTAAAGCATGTTGCCCCGTTGGACCTATGGATAATAAAGGATCTAATGGCTTTGGTCTACCCCATTTTTTGGTCCTGCACTTCACCCTCTCAAGCCGTACATTTCCAAGACTCAAAGTAACCTTAAAGGCTCTCCTACATACCAAATCAGAGCCAAGGCTCTATTCAAATTTTCCATGCAAACAAGATATTAGTAGACCACTAAGAAGTGAATCTTTCTCTCCACTACTCATGTCAAAATAGTGTGTTCATAATGCCTGTAACTTCTGCAATAACCCAAACTTTTCTAGACATTCTTGCTTGCAACATTCTATTTCAACTGTATCCCTTAAATTGTCTATTTGCACACAAGAATGCTTTTCTCTTCAACCCATGGTAGGTCTTACCTCGATACATTGTGTTGTGAAAGAGGAAGAGAGACGAGACAAGAGACACCACATACGCTCCACAAGAATTAATCATATTAGTCACAAGTCACATATATATAGGCAAGACCTAGAGTGAGTTAGGGCTAGCTATATATAGCTCCAACACCCCCACTCAAATAAAAGTCCCCAGCTGCGAGTAAAAAAAACCCTTGGGAGCACAAGGGAAAAACCCGAGCTCCTACATATAAATGTACAATGCCACCTTAAAGTCCATGTGCAATGTGCTTCTATATACAAAGTACAAAGAATAAATGTGCATGATGTGAAGTAATGTGTGAAGTGTCCTAAAGTCTATAGGCTATAGGCTATGTACAAAGAATAAATGTGCATGATGTGAAGTAATGTGTGAAGTGTCCTAAAGTCTATAGGCTATGTACAAGTCTAGACAAAATTGACATGACTTGAGATGTGCTAATCTCCAAAAAGAGAGGCTGTCGCAACTCCAAGTTCTGATCGCAAAAGTGTAAACCAAGCTTCATGGAGTCCTTTCGTGAGAATGTCTGTAATCATTTGATGAGCTGGATAATGTTCTACCATTATTGTTCCTTTTCTTACTTCATGTCAAACATAGTGATAATGAACTGCAATATGCAAAGAGGAAAAGATCAAGTGTGCAGAAGAGTACCAACAACCAAGGAGATTCCAGCCATTTTAGAAGGTTTGCATGAAGAAGCATGTGGTGGCCATTTTGCATAAGAACTAACTGTGAAAAAGATTTTGCTTGCTGGGTATGTTTGGCCAAGCTTACATGTGGATGTCCAACATTGGTGTAAGAGCTGTTATAACTACCAAGTCAATGGTAATAAGAGGTTGCTACATGGTCCACGCCAATTAGTCATTGCAAGTGGTCCATTTGAAAAATGGGGCATTGATGCTATGGGCCCACTACCTAGAACTAAAAATGGAAAATTGTACATCTTAGTGGCCATAGACTACATGACTAGGTGGGTGGAGGCTTAAAGTGTGGCAAGGGTGAATGAAAAGACTGTAAGCAAATTTGTTTACACTCATATATGTTGCAGATTTGGCACACCCTTGGAGATTGTTTCTGACAATGGTCTAGGTTTTAGAAAAGGTTTGCTCACCGAAGTTTGTTTATATTTCACATCGTCATAGCACACCCTACTATTCCCAATCAAATGGGTTAGTAGAAGGCTAATGGTGTCATTGCAGGAATCATAAGGAAGATGGTGAAGAACAAGACGAAGCTTTGGGACGAGTTCCTTGATGGGGCACTATGGGCATACCGGACTACCTACCGAGAAACAACGGGGTTTACGCCCTTTCACTTGGTTTATGGTCAAGAAGCATTGCAGCCTATTGAGCTCAACATTCCAACAATGTGGCTACATGGAAAAGGTGGACTAGGAGATCAAGATGCATGGGTGGATCGACTTCTCACTTTAGTTGAGCTAGAGTGGAAAAGAGAAGCTACATACGAGTGTTATAGAAGAAAAGCCATGCAAGCAGCAGAGAAGTTCAATGCGACTTTGAAAGACAAGGGCATCAAAGAAGGAGATCTTGTGCTAAGGTATGACCATCGACTTGATAACCGGTTTGATGCCAAGTTTGAAACTAGATGGCAGGGACCATACATTGTCAAGAAGGTTTTCAACTCTAGCTATTATCAACTCATGGATTTGGATGGCAAAGAACATTCTAAGAAGGTTAATGGCTACAGACTCAAGCCATACTCGAGTCGCATTCTACCGACGACAGACTTACAAAAGCAACCACAAAAAGGAGATAAAAGGGCATGTAAGTTCTGTTGTTTGAGTGACATCTGTGGTGCAAAACACGAGGAACATAAGAAAGATGGACAAGAGAACTACATTACACCACTTGCTTTTAAAAGGCCTACTTTATGATGGTACATGAATATACCATCATCTAGGGGGAGGGCTAAATGATAGCCGTTTTTTTGACTATCCACACCACAGGGAGCTACCTCGGCCAAGGAAAATCACATAAACTCTTTGTCATAAATACCTTTTCACTGTAAATAGGCGTGTGTGCATTAGGGACTTTACCCATATCTTCTATATATTTTTGTATTATTAAAAAAAAGTTTTTGCTAGCTACTTATCAAAAATAAATATAATTATTACGGCCCATTTTGTGTAAATATTTCATTTCATATAAGGGCCTAAATATGGGGGTCTCTATTTTCTCTAATTATATAAATACTTCATTAGGTGTGTGTATTACAAAACCTACGTATATTTTTATTTATTTATTATTATGATTATGATTTTTTCTTCATAATACTTTTTTCCTTAGACTATTTTATCTTTTATTCTCTCATCTACCCTAAAATAATGAGGGTCTCCCTCCCTTTTGACTTCCATAGTTTAGTATTTTTGTATATATTTTTTACTATTAAATATTTTTAATATATTTATTAAATAGTTTTTTATATATTAATTATTTTTATATATTTTATTTTTGTATTTTTATTCACAATTAGATCTTTTTGTTTATTTTATTTTCCTATCATAATAACCATATTATCATGATATGTTGACTAGTTAAAGTACTAGCTTGTTTTTTTCTTATTATATCTTTTATAAAATGGAAAAAATCTCCTCCATGCAAGTGTCCACATACACTTGAGTCTCTAAGGTCAAGATATGATGTATTGGGGGCTCACTCTTGGAGCTATCAAGAAATTCCACCAATGGGGACCTACACAAAGATTTTAAAAATTCAAAAAATACATGATTCTGCTGAAATTTTTACGCCCACCTCCACTCCGAATTCGGACTCGTCATCAAGGGACAAAAGTTAGCTCGTGAGCTCAGAAATATGCTCAAATGTTTTGAGAATTTTTGGAGCTAATGGAGGTGAGATATGAATTTTTTATTGGACCCTAGTAGTCTGCCCACCTTTTGACGAGGTACACCTAGTCTCTTCTCACCTCTCTTACACATTCATCACCTACACACTTACTCATTCCTTTCTCACTCCATCAAACCTGCAAACTTCATGTCCTCTCTCACCCTCTTCACCTTTGACCTCTCCTTCCATCTCCCTTTTCTCTCCTATCTACTCTACACCCCTCCATTTTTCTCCCTACTACTCCCATGTTACTAAATTATTTTCCCAATCTCAAAAAATACATAAAAATTCAGCATGACTGTATCATATTAACCTCTGCAAATGTAGGGTTTTTATCTACAAAAATCCTCATGTTCCTCACCCCAATCAACTTTTGTGGCGTCGAATGCAAGAAGGAGACTGGCGGGCGGTCGGTTAACTTAAAGATCTACACATGGGTGAGTCCAAGCTTCTTTGAGCTTTCAACCACACAAAGGATCTTTTCAAATCTTTACTCTTCTCACTCAACCTCAGCCCTTCTCACCCATTTGTACATTGTACTACTAACCTTTTATAGAGATTACTAACTACTATTCACTAAACATATGTAAATAAGCACCCACTCTACTACTTTTTGAGTAGGCATTACTACAAGTTATTTGCTCAAACCTCTACATCACACTCTCCTCTCACCTTCAATAATTCTCTCACCTTGAGCCCACATCCATGAGACTCAAGGGATAAGAAGAGGCCCACTCTCATTTCAAAATAAAAAATCCATAATCTATGATTTCTCATAATAAAATTGATTAGGCTTAATCCTAATTGGGGCTTCTCAAACCTATAAATAGAGCCCATCCATTCCTTGTGAAGGGGAATTACACACATTGTACACCACTCCCAACTCTAGTGTGTAAGGAGATAGTGAACTTGTGAGCTCTCTCTATCAATCAATACCTTTGATTGCATAGAAAAGCTTGAAGCTAGTTATGTCATTGTGAGGGCTTGAGTGATGCCATACTCCCTTATCACAATTGTATCTTGCCCTTGTTGCATAAATAAGATTAGTAATTTGGGTGCAATTGTGTACAAAGTCTTGGACTCCTACATCTCCAAAGTTGATATAGCAAAGCGGTCCGATGTTTGATTAAGGTAAATTCGATCCTTGTATTTTGTGGTGTGATTTTATGCTTGGTAGCTTGAGGGCGTGTTTTTGATTTGTTGCCTTTCAATCCATGGTAAGAGGATTGTATGGTGAGAGGGCTCCCGTAACCTTAAGACCATGTGCATACCGACAACAAAATCAAGCTTATATTGTCTCTCTAAGCTCTTCTCTAAGTTTGGTGTGCATCTATTTGTGTTATGTTAGTCTCCTCCACACACAATATCATATGTTTATGAGTGTCTGTTGATGGTGGGTGTGCATCTATTTGTGTTATGCTAGTCTCCTCCACACACAATATCATATGTTTATGAGTGTCTGTTGATGGTGGGTGTGCCTTTTGATTGATGTATATGGTTAGCTTGTATTGATTGGCTACAAGGAAAGATCTTTGGTGTCCTAGTTCACACACATAACTAGGTGGTGCCCCTTTTCTTGTTGAGTATGTGGTTTGGGGTTCTTTATGTGTGTGTTGTGTTGTGTCCCAAACCCATTGAGCAACATGGGAGCCTTGAGGAGTGCTTAGAGGCCGCTCTTCTTGTTGCCCGCCCCGAACTACCCCAATTTTGGTGCCCCCATGGAGGAATGAGTAATTTTTGAATGGGTATTTAAGGTACATCGATCTCTTTAACACATAAATTTCCTTGTGTGCTTGTTGGGTATCATATTTTAAGAAGGAAAGTTGGTACTTTTATGTGATCTTTCATGATTAATCCACCTCCTCCTAATCCTCTTGGGATTCAATTCAACCAGATTCATTGGGTGTGCTCCATTAGAGTGAATGTTTGCATTGATAGAAAAATTTTCTACCAACAATGCATGGTTCTTCTTTTTGGTCCAGAAAGACTAAGAGAGGTTTTAGCATCACCTAATCCTGTCATACTTCCCATTGTAGATTACACCATTTCCTTTGATGTGCATATTTTCATCTTGTTTTAGCTTAGTTTTATGAATCAAGAAGACTTATACCGTAGGCTAATTTCTTATGCTAGGCAATAAATACACATAGTTGTTGGTAGTAAGTTGCAATTTCAGCGTGTCATTCGTCGTATGTTTGGACCTAGGTAACCATTAATGTCTCAGTTAATCCATTTATATTGCCTTTGATTTGTTATGACATAAGCTTTGACGTCTACATTTTCATTCTACTTTGAAAAAAAAAAGAGTGAGAGAGAAAGTGAAGGAAGACCTTTGCGCAATCATATTTGTGCTTCTTTTTCTTAAGCATGGATACCACTAGGCATTTAATGAGTGGCTACCCCTTATTCTTTGGAGAGCCCAGTGAGGATGCCGAGTTGTTCTTATCAAACTTTAGAATGGCACTCCACATAAAGAGAGTGGTAGGAGACCAAGAGTGCTTAGACATGTTTGAGTTGGTCCTATGAAGAGATGCTTCCACTTGGTTTCAATCTCTACCTGCACATGCATGAGTAGATTACAAGGGGGTCATACAACTTTTTAGAGACAATTACTTCACTCCTTTGAGCACACAAAAGCTATGTCAAGAAATAGTTGCTCATAAGCAAAAGGATCCAGACTACTTGACTTATAAGCAAAAGGATCCAGACTACTTGACTTATAAGCAAGAATTCTTACGTCTTTGGACTCTTTGGTTGCGTAGTCTTCCTAACCCTGGAGATGGTGCAGAATTCTTGAAGAAGGAGAGATTTATTGCAAGGATGTACCCATCACTAAAATTGCAAGTAGAGTCAGGAGAGCCCACAACATTTGATGTTGATCTGAGGCTAGGGCTACCAAGAAACTCTGAAAGATGAGGTGTATGCTAGGGGGGGCTTTATCTTTGATGATTCAAAGCCTAGGGAAGAGGTACAGTCTTGCACTCGTAGAGAATTACCTGAGGTCACAGTTGAGGTGATAGAAAAATTAAATGAGTCTTTAAATAACTTGTCTATCCACTTTGCACAAGCTGTGGGAACAGAAGGGCCAAGCCAAAAGGGTTGAAGAACGAGAGCCACGACCTAGGCGACTCTTGCAATGTTGGAATTGCAGAGAGTCAGGGCATGGGATGTATAATTGTCCTTGGCCTCATGGGGAGCTAGGGAAGCCTAACATGAATTATCCAGTGATGAATGCAGGTGAAGGCACTAGTCAACAACAACTGATGCTTTTGCAAAGGCCCAATGCAACAAGACCACCTCCACGAGGAGTGGAAAGAATGCTGCCCTTGCCGGACCCAAATGAACATGTGGTAAAGGTAACAAAGGCCAAGGAGGTAGACATTGAAGCAAATGGTATCAAACGAGGGCGTGGAAAAGAGAAGGAAAAGGAGGGTGTGGCATCACAAAGTGACCATGGACGAGGAAAGAAAGTGAAGGAAAACAAGAAGGTCAAGAGGAGACGACGTTGTGTGAAGATTTTTGAAAACCCCAAACTCAACTTGTACATGTGTACATGAGTAATGTTCCATATTGTGGTAAAGTCATAGGAGCACTCATTGACTCAGTGTGGGTGTCATGGATGTGCGGTTATATGTGGAAATCAAGCTTTAGGCTTTGATGGAAGTGTATGTGCAAGGGAAATGATGAGCCCAAGGTGTGGGAGTACCAGGCTAATCCAGAGCATGGTATCCAGAGTATGACGGGGTTTTGTTGTGGGATGACATACACCTTTCATGGTTGTCCCGAGTTCTTTCTGTATGAGGGCATGAGCATTTTTTTGTCATGGTTGTCTTGTAAATCCATTGTGTCAGGATGGTGTTCACCATATGTGGTAGTATGGGCAATACAGCACTAAATGCTGGTGGCATGAGTTAATGAATATGTGCTTAAGTGCCTTGGTGTATGAAATTGTGGGAATCCTTGGAGAGTGGTAAAAGGCAAAGGTGACGTGGCTAATTTTAAGAAAAGCATGCATGTGGCCATGTAGAGAAAAAAGGCAAGTCGACGAGCTGGATGGAAATGGAGATGACAGCTTGTAGGAGGATTCGGGAAGGAGTTCGTGGACACATGGTCGTGGGTTGATGGTGGCGTCGTCTGCTGCAGGCTAGGAGAGAGAGAGGAGGCAGTATCCGATGGGCTAGCTCTGCTGGGAGACTAAAGCCTTGGACGTAGGCTTCCTTTTGCTAGCGCTTCTCTCTGGTGGACCGTTGCTTTGGAGAGCTCTCGGGTTCAGAGGTCGCTACTGCAAGTCGGGAGATGCGTAGGAGGGGTGCCATCAGTAGGAGAGGGGAAGGACTGTCGTGGGCTACTGGCTGTCGATTGCATAGAGTGGCCAGGGAGAAGGCATGCTGGGAGGAATGGTCCTGGGAGGACTGTCGTGGGCTAAAGGAGAAGGATTGGGAATGACTAGAAGCATGGAGATGAAATAAGTGCCTGTGTTTTTTTGAATTTGGGGAAGTTGCGAAGCTGTGAACATAGAGGAGATCGACTGTAGGCTTGCTATGGTTGCCCAGAGAGAAGATGGCGAGCAAAGGCTGCTGAATTTGCTGAGAGGAGGCTTGAGGGAGCAAGAACCAGAGCCAGAGTAGCTTGCGGGTGAGCCAGATGTGCAGTTTTCGAGCCGGGAGAGCTAGACTAGCACCAAGTAGGCCGTAGACTTGGCAGGTAGAGCAATTCCATCACGGGGTTGCCGCCCTTGGGTGTCAGGGGAGGTGAGAAGTGAGATTTTGCTGAAACAGAGCCAGGAAGAGCAAATCAGTAGGGCGACCTAAAAAAAGGGTCCCTGGTCAGTAGGCATGGGAACAAAGAAAAGAGGTAAGTGTGCTTTTTCTTGGTGCTGTATTTGCTGCCAGGAGAAATGCAGAGGAGAAGCGACCTGTTTAACTCTATTTTAGAGCTGAGATCCTCTCTCAGATTTTGACTTATTGCTTACAGGGTGATGCAAAAGCATGGCTACAGATGTTTGTGACTACACACAGGAATGCTCATCAACAGGACCCTGAGTACCGTGTAGCTAGAGCTGCATTTTGGACACAGTTTGTCCATGTGAGGAGTCCAAATGAAGTATGGAAGGAGTTGTGCAAAATTTAGCAAAAGGATATTCAGGATGTGGATCAGTATTTGATAGAGTTTGGTAGACTGTGGAGTCTATGCTGTGAGGCTTTGATTCCTGAAGTACCCCCGCAGATGATTAAGAGAGACCGGTTTGTGGCTGGTCTGGAGCCTACCCTCCGTCTGAAGGTGGAGGTGAAGGATCTGGATAGCTTTGAGGAGGCTGTCAGAGTTGCTCGAGAGAAGGAGTGGAAGGTGAAGCGTTTGAGGCAGTTGGGAATACAGGAAAAACCGAAGAAGTATGTGAATGTTCCAGAGATGGTGAATGTACATCCTGAGAAAGAAGCTATAGCAATTCCTAAACAGGAGGATTCATTGAAGAAAGATATTCATGAAGCGAGAGAAGGAGTGGAAGGTGAAGCGTCTGAGGCAGTTGGGAATACAGGAAAAACCGAAGAAGTATGTGAATGTTCCAGAGATGGTGAATGTACATCCTGAGAAAGAAGCTATAGCAATTCCTAAACAGGAGGATTCATTGAAGAAAGATAAAGTCTTTAAGATTGAACTGGATAGAGTCTGCAGGAAGAGGAAGAGGCATAGGTGTTATGGGAAGGAAGACTGATGCATCATCTGGTTCTGAAGGAAATTCAGTAGATATTGGAAGAGGGAGACGGTATTCGAGTAATGTGCAATGCTGGAATTGTGGTGAGTGGGGTCATATCAGTCCGCAATGTGAGAAACCAGCCAAAGCTAATGGTGGTATGTATCAATTGTCTATAGGAATGAATGATAGGGTGATTGACCCTAGTATGCAGATGAAGGATGCAATTCAGCCCAATGTTCATGAAGTCTGGAAGGTCACATTTGCAAAGCAGGATATGGGACAGATCAACCTGTTGGAAATGGGGAAGGGTAAGGTTTTTGGAATCAACCTTGAAGAGTTTTCAGAAGATGAGGAGGAGGAGGATGGAAGTATTGATGATGTGCAGCTAGTTATGATTCAACCTATGATTAGGGAAGTGATGAAGACTCCAGTGTGCTATCTACCATGTGAACAGTTTACTATTTCTTCCTTACATGTTATCAGGGATGAGGATAAAGGTTCTTGTATGTCTGTTTGTCATGATTTTAATGTGGAAGAGGCTGCTGGTCATAATGAGCTTGTTGATTGTACTTCTGACTCTTGGCAGAGAAATCCTGATATGTTGTTAAGAAGATTATTGATGATGCTGTAGAATGTGAAAGTGATGTTAATGCTGAGGAACCTGATGTGTTTGAGTATGGATATGACTTGGATGATCTCTTTGATTCAGAAATGAGTAATGACTTGCATGTGCTTGTACTTTAGCCAGTCAAGGTAGAATGTGATGATCAAAATGTTACTAATGAAGATACTATGGATGTACATATTGATGATCCGGGTGATGAGTTGGATATTGCAGCTTGTGAGAATTTGGATGATGAGCTGAACTGTATTCTTGATAATGCATTGGATAATCTGTTGGAATTGGCTTCCTTGGAGAAGATAACAAATACTTGCATACCAGTTGTGCAGGAAGGGAGTGATGGTGTGACAGATGATGAGTTAGATGCTGTTTTGGATGATGACGTGATAGATTTTGCATGTGCGGTTGCTGATCATAAGGTGTGTGTTTCTTGTCATGCCCAAGAGAATGAGTTAGTTGTTGTCAGTATAGTGAGAATGCATGTGAGGTTATTGTTGTTGGTCAAGGGGACCAAGATGCTTTGCCTGGCAATTTAGGAAGCTTAGACTTGGTTGAGATGCTTGTGCAAGATGTGGAGAATCTTGAAGGATCACCAATGGTCTTGAAGCTGGAGAAACTACAGAGAAGTGGCAATGATGAGTCTGCAGTGCATAAAGTTGCTATGTTTGATGTTGATGGGCTGAAGGGAAATGAGTTTATGGTGGTGGATACACCTCATGTTGATGCTCAGCATATGGATGAGTGGTTTGGCTATAGTCTTAGTTTGGCAGTTGGAAGAGTTGGAAAACCAATGGTGTAGGTTGCAAATTGAGATGGAAGTTGATGATTAGATGTTTCTTAATTCAATATATGATTATGAGTGGGATTGAGATGTGTTAGAGAGGAGTAGAGGTGAGGAATGGTTGTTTCCATCACAAGATTATGTGAGCAGGTATGGAGGAGGAAATGCAATAGTATATATTGATGATGCCATATATAAAGAACCCAGGGGGTTGCTGAAAATGGAAGATCATGACAGGATGTATCAATGGTTATTTGACAGAGGAAAATGCTTGAAGAATTGGAAGGTGTATGCACCAAGATTTTTGTTTGATCCAGGAGGATAAATAGTCTCTGTTTGTACAACTGCTGCTGGACATGAATGTCACAACAGAAGAGTGGGGTTGCTAAAGGTGTGTGAAGATTTTTGAAAACCCGAAACTCAACTTGTACATGTGTACATGAGTGATGTTCCGTATTGTGGTAAAGTCATGGGAGCACTCATTGACTTAGTGTGGGTGTCATGGATGTGTGGTTATAAGTGGCAATCAAGCTTTAGGCTTTGATGGAAGTGTATGTGCAAGGGAAATGATAAGCCCAAGGTGTGGGAGTACCAGGCTAATCCAGAGCATGGTATCGAGAGTATGACGGGGTTTTGTTATGGGATGACATACACCTTTCATGGTTGTCCCGAGTTCTTTCAGTATGAGGGCATGAGCATTTTTTTGTCGTGGTTGTCTTGTAAATCCATTGTGTCAGGATGGTGTTCACCATATGTGGTAGTATGGGCAATATGGCACTAAATGCTGGTGGCACGAGTCAATGAATATGTGCTTAAGTGCCTTGGTGTATGAAATTGTGGGAATCCTTGGAGAGTGGTAAAAGGCAAAGGTGACGTGGCTAATTTTAAGAAAAGCATGCATGTGGCTATATGTAGAGAAAAAAGGCAAGTCGACGAGCTGGATGGAAATGGAGATGACAGCTTGCAGGAGGATTCGGGAAGGAGTTCATGGACACATGGAGGATGATCACATAAAGAAGGAGCCATTGAGTATTTGCAAGAGGGGAGATGGGCAGCAAAGGAGGAGCAGAGGACCCCTGAGAGGAGCTTGGGGAAGAGTCGTCGGGGTTGATGGTGGTGTCGACTGCAGGCCAGGAGGGAGAGAGGAGGCAGTATCCGAGGGGCTAGCTGGGAGACTAAAGCCTTGGACGTAGGCTTCCTTTGTTGGTGCTTCTCTCTGGTGGACCGTTGCTTTGGAGAGCTCTCGGGTTCAGAGGTCGCTACTGCAAGTCGAGAGATGCGTAGGAGGGGCGCCACATCAGTAGGAGAGGGGAAGGACTGTCATGGGGGCTACTGGCTGTTGATTGCATAGAGTGGCCAGGGAGAAGGCAGGCTGGGAATGGTCCTAGGAGGACTATCATGGGCTAAAGGAGAAGGATTGGGAACGACGAGGAGCATGGAGATGAAATAAGCGCCTGTGTTTTTTTGAATTTGGGGAAGTTGCGAAGCTGTGAACATAGAGGAGATCGACTGTAGGCTTGCTACTATGGTTGCCCAGAGAGAAGATGGCGAGCAAAGGCTACTGAATTTGTTGAGAGGAGGCTGGAGGGAGTAAGAACCAGAGCCAAAGTAGCTTGCGGGGGTGAGCTAGATGTGCAGTTTTCGAGCTGAGAGAGCTGGACTAGCACCAGGTGGACTAGCACCAGGTAGGCCGTAGACAGCAACAGGTAGAGCAATTTCATCACGGGAAGTTGCTGTAATTTGCCACCCTTGGGTGTCAGGGGAGGTGAGAAGTGAGATTTTGCTGAAACAGAGCCAGGAAGAGCAAATCAGCAGGGCGACCTAAAAAAAGGGTCCTTGGTCAGTAGCAGGCGCGGGAACAAGGAAAACAGGTAAGTGTGCTTTTTCTTGGTGCTGTATTTGCTGCCAGGAGAAACGCAGAGGAGAAGCGGCCTGTTTAACTATGTTTTAGAGCTTGAGGAGTAGGCTAAGCTGAATTTGAAGTAGTCAGGAGCCAATCAAGTGGCCAAAAGATCTTGTGTGAAGCAGGGAAGAAGCCTTACAGGGGGAGGACTTGCTCGATGGCCTATAGGCCAGAAGATTGCATGCGTGGCTGCATGCTAGCTATTGTTGATGTTCAGGGAGCTAGGCGTGGACAGAAGTATACACGTCAGGGGAGCAAGACACTAGCCATGAGATTAGAGACCGTGGATTATTAAGAGTGGGTTGATTATGAATGGGTGTTAGATGAAGAGTGGATTATTAAGAGTGGGCTGATTATGAATGGGTGTTAGATGAAGATGGTTCTGAGGATGTAATGGATGTTCAACTCTATAAAGACGAAGACTTGTATTGAAATAAAGTTTTGTACATACTCTTGGGTCTGGTGTTCTGGGTGTGTTTGTATCAGTGTTGTGTGGAAGTGTGACACTCTATAAAGGCATATATAGCTATACCGCTTCCGTGTCATCAACGTCATATAAACCTCCAAGATTTTCCCCTTGGACATGGTATGGCTCCATACAACCTTTTGGAAGACATGAGAGGTAAGGGTCCTGATATCTCGTGGCCTCAATTTCTAGCCTTATGTCCACAAGTTAGGAGAGAATTAACAAAGGCCGTGAGCACTAGGAGAAAAACAAAAGAGAATGTGCCTGTTATAAAAATTTCACAAGCCGAGATGGATGAGAACATTACACCTATATTAGATTGCTACATCAAGGGAAGGCTAGTTAAGAAGGGTCTAGTAGATGGGGGTGCACAAATTTGCATTATGATAGAGGACCTTATGCAAAGACTAGGCATGTATATTCATGAAACACCTAAAATTAAGGTGAAAATGGCAAACAATAGCAAAGCAAAGTGTCTTGGGATTTGTAAGAATGTTTCTGTGGAAGTTTTTGGCATTAAGAAGGTTGTTGATTTTTATGTTATGTCTACCAAGGGAAGTGGTTATCCATTTATCCTAGGTAGACCATGGCTAATGAGAATGCGAGCTTTGCAGGATTGGAAAATGGAAAGTTAATTTGTAGGAATGAAAATCATAAGAAGATTATCTTTGACATGAAGGGGCAACGACGAGAGGAGATAAATGAAGAATCTTCTCTCAAGGTGAAAGAGAGGAGGATTGGATCGATGAAACCTCAGAGGAAGAAAGCAGCAGTAGCACTACGGAAGAGAAGTCTTCCATTGAAGTCATGGGGGTAAGATTCAGAGCAAAAGACAAAGAGACACCCTGTCAAGGTTTGGAGGAGGTAGGCTCTCAAGAAGACCAAATTGTGCATGATGAAGAAATGTTTGATGCTACGCTCTCAAAAAATCTTACATCGGAGGAAGGAGAGGAGTTTAAATGTGTACTAAGGAAATTTCCTAGGTTTTTTGCTAAAGATTACACAAATGTGCGCTACAAAGGCTAGGAGTCATCAAGGAGCAAGCACTACTCAAAGAGGTGAGGAAGCTTCTAGTAGCGAGGTTCATATCCTATAGAAATTTCAGAGTGGGTCTCTCCCGTCGTGGTCACTCCCAAGACGAACGGCAAATGGAGGGTGTGTGTGGACTATCGTCCACTCAACGAGGCGACAAAAAGGGACCACTTTCCTCTCCCATTTCAAGATGAGATCCTAAATGAGGTAGCAGGTCATGAGAAGTATACGATATGTGATGGCTACTCTGGTTACTTTCAAATTGGGATTGCATTGGACGATCAATTGAAAACAACCTTCATCACTCCTTGGGGTTGTTATGCTTTCAGAGTCATGCCATTTGGTTTGACCAATGCTCCAGCAACATTTCAACGTTTCATGAACATGGTGTTTAAAGCATTCTTTGGGAAATCCATTAGAGTGTTCATAGATGATTTTTGCATCTATAGCTCTAAGTCGTTGCATGTGCAGAGGGTGGAAGAAGGCTTGAAGAAACTCTATGACATGGGGGGCCAACTCAATCCCGACAAATGTCATATCGGTGAGGATGAAGTAATCTTTCTTGGTCATAAGATTTCTTCCAAAGACATTGAGGTGGATCCCACAAAGGCAAAGGCTCTTATCGATCTACCATCTCTAAAGAGTCTCAAGGAGGCCATCTCATTCATTCAAAAGATGAAGTACATGTCACGCTTCATTCACTTAGCCTCAGAGTTACTTCACCCCTTGCAAAAATTGACTCAACAAGTAGAGTTTGCATGGTCTGATGTGTTTGAGGAGTACTTTTGTAACATTAAAGTCATTTTGTCAGAACTACCAACACTCATGCCTCCTTGTTGGGAGTACACTTTCTTCGTTAGCTCTAGTGTTGGAAAAGGAAATAGTGGGTGCAGTTTTGTTACAGCAAGATCCCCATAGTACTAGGATGCGGCCCATCTACTTTGTTAGTAGGGTCATGAATGTCTTGGAGAAAGGCTACACGGAAGCAGAACTCATGATGCTTGCTCTCATCTTTGCGGCGGTGAGAAAATTAAGATCCTACTTGTTACCAAAACCTTTTGTAATTCTCACTGGTGCAGAAAATTTGTTTCCTTGGGTGTCTTCTCAAATGACTCTCAGCACTAGAATCACAAAGTGGGTTATGGAATTGCAAGAATTCCAATACTCTTTCAAGGTAGAAGATAGTGTGCGTGCACAATTGGCAGGGATTCTCACTTATAGAGTGCATGAAAAGGAGATTAAGGTGCCTGAAGTAAAGACCCTACCATTGCCACCACCCAAAACTATACCTAATGCATTCACCTTGTTCTTAGATGGAGCTTTTAGAAAAGCCACAGGTAAAGCAGGGGGAGGGCTGGTGCTGCTCAACCCAAGTGGAGAGGTAGTTATGAAGGAGAAGGTCAACTTGCCAAGTTCTACTAGCAACAATGAAGCAAAGTACGACATACTACTTCATGGCTTGAAGGTGTGCATCAATCAAGGGATATAACGTCTCTTGGTAAAAGGGGATGCACTTCTTATTGTAAGGCAAATTTTAGGCATTTGGGCATGCAAGAATGAAAGATTAAGGCAAAAGGTTCATGCTATCTGTAGGTTGTTTAATCAATTTGAGGAGGTGCAATTGTATCATATTCCTAGGAAACAAAATGAGGATGCTGATCTACTTGCACAACAAGCTGTTGCATGTGTTAAGAAGGAAATACAAGTAGTCTTGGCTGCAGCGGCTATTAAGCAACCACGGTACCAAGGAATTGAGACACTGGCTCCCATAATGAGCTACATCTTGGAAGGTGAATTCCCACAAGACTTCACAAGGGCACAAAAGAGGAGGCTCATGAAGAGGGCAAGTTCTTTCTTGTTCTTAGAAGGTGCCCTCTACCAAAGAGGAAAAGATCAAGTGTGCACAAGAGTACCAACAACCAAGGAGATTCCAACCATTTTATAAGGTTTGCATGAAGAAGCATGTGGTGGCCATTTTGCTCAAGAACTAACTGTGAAAAAGATTTTGCTTGCTGGGTATGTTTGGCCAAGCTTACATGTGGATGTCCAACATTGGTGTAAGAGCTGTCATAACTGCCAAGTCAATGGTAATAAGAGGTTGCTACATGGTCCATGCGCCAATTAGTCATTGCAAGTGGTCCATTTGAAAAATGGGGCATTGATGCTATGGGCCCACTACCTAGAACTAAAAATGGAAAATTGTACATCTTAGTGGCCATAGACTACATGACTAGGTGGGTGGAGGCTTAGAGTGTGGCAAGGGTGAATGAAAAGACTGTAAGCAAATTTGCTTACACTCATATATGTTGCAAATTTGGCACACCCTTAGAGATTGTTTCTGACAATGGTCTAGGTCTTAGAAAAGGTTTGCTCTCACCGAAGTTTGTGAAGAGCTTCATATTTCACATCGTCATAGCTTACCCTACTATCCCCAATCAAATGGGTTAGTAGAGAAGGCTAATGGTGTCATTGCAGGAATCATAAGGAAGATGGTGAAGAACAAGACAAAGCTTTGGGACGAGTTCCTTGATGGGGCACTATGGGCATACCGGACTACCTACTGAGAAACAACGGGGTTTACGCCCTTTCACTTGGTTTATGGTCAAGAAGCATTGTAGCCTATTGAGCTCAACATTCCAACAATGCGGCTACATGGAAAAGGGCAACTAGGAGATCAAGATGCATGGGTGGATTGACTTCTCACTTTAGTTGAGCCAGAGTGGAAAAGAGAAGCTGCATACGAGTGTTATAGAAGAAAAGCCATGCAAGGAGCAGAGAAGTTCAATGCAACTTTGAAAGACAAGGGCATCAAAGAAGGAGATCTTGTGCTAAGGTATGACAATCGACTTGATAACTGGTTTGATGCCAAGTTTGAAACTAGATGGCAGGGACCATACATTGTCAAGAAGGTTTTCAACTCTATCTATTATCAACTCATGGATTTGGATGGCAAAGAACATTCTAAGAAGGTTAATGGCTACATACTCAAGCCATACTTGAGTTGCATTCTACCGATAGACTTACAAAAGCAACCACAAAAAGGAGATAAAAGGACATGTAAGTTCTGTTGTTTGAGTGATGTCTGTGGTGCAAAACACGAGGAACATAAGAAAGATGGACAAGAGAACTACATTACACCACTTGCTTTAGAAGGCCTACTTTATGATGGTACATGAATATACCATCATCTAGGGGGAGGGCTAAATGATAGCCGTTTTTTCGACTATCCACATTACCACAGGGAGCTACCTCGGCCAAGGAAAATCACATAAACTCTTTGTCATAAATACCTTTTCACTGTAAATAGGCATGTGTGCATTAGGGACTTTACCCATATCTTCTATATATTTTTATATTATTAAAAACATATTTCTACTAGCTACTTATCAAAAATAAATAAAATTATTACGGCCCATTTTGTGTAAATATTTCATTTCAGATAAGGGCCTAAATATGGGGGTCTCTATTTTCTCTAATTATGTAAATACTTCATTAGGTGTATGTATTACAAAACTTAAGTATATTTTTATTTATTTATTATTATTATTATTATTTTTTCTTCATAATACTTTTTTCCTTAGACTATTTCATCTTTTATTCTCTCATCTACCCTAAAATAATGAGGGTCTCCCTCCCTTTTGACTTCCATAGTTTAGTATTTTTGTATATATTTTTTACTATTAAATATTTTTTATATATTTTAATATTTTTATTAAATAGTTTTTCATATATAAATTATTTTTTTTATATTTTATTTTAATATTTTTATTCACAATTAGATCTTTTTGTTTATTTTATTTTTCTATCATAATAACCATATTATCATGATATGTTGACTAGTTAAAGTACTAGCTTGTTTTTTTCTTATTATATCTTTTATAAAATGGAAAAAATATCCTCCATGCAAGTGTCCACATACACTTGAGTCTATAAGGTCAAGATATGATGTATTGGGGGCTCACTCTTAGAGCTATCAAGAAATTCCACCAATGGGGACCCGCACAAAGATTTTGAAAATTCAGAAAATACATGATTCTACTGAAATTTTCGTGCCTACCTCCACTCTAAATTTGGACTAGTCATTAAGTGACAAAAGTTAGCTCGTGAGATCAGAAATATGCTCAAATTTTTTGAGAATTTTTGGAGCTAATGGCGGTGAGATATGATTTTTTTTTTGACCCCAGTCTTGTGCCCACCTTTTGATGAGGTACACCTAGTCTCTTCTCACCTCTCTTACACATTCATCACCTACACACTTACTCATTCCTTTCTCACTCCATCAAACCTGCAAACTTCATGTCCTCTCTCACCCTCTTCACCTTTGCCCTCTCCTTCCATCTCCATTTGCTCTCATATCTACTCTACACCCATACCTCATCTCCATTTCTCTCCCTACTACTCCCATGTTACTAAATTATTTTCCCAATCTCAAAAAATACATAAAAATTCAGCGTGACTGTATCATATTAACCTCTGTAAATATGGGATTTTCATCTACAAAAACCCCCATGTTCTTCACCCCAATCAACTTTTGTGGTGTCGAATGCAAGAAGGAGACCGGCGGTTAACTTAAAGATCTACACATGGGTGAGTCCAAGCTTCTTTGAGCTTTCAACCACACAAAGGATCTTTCCAAATATTTACTCTTCTCACTTAACCTCTCAGCCCTTCTCACCCATTTGTACATTATACTACTAACCTTTTATAGTGATTACTAACTACTACCCTGTAAATAAGCACCCACTCTACTACTTTTTGAGTAGGCATTACTACAAGTTATTTGCTCAAACCTCTACATCACACTCTCCTCTCACCTTCAATAATTCTCTCACCTTGAGCCCACATCCATGAGACTCAAGGGATAAGAAGAGGCCCACTCTCATTTCAAAATAAAAAATCCATAATCTATGATTTCTCATAATAAAATTGATTAGGCTTAATCCTAATTGGGGCTTCTCAAACCTATAAATAGAGCCCCTCCATTTCTTGTGAAGGGGAATTACACACATTGTACACCACTCCCAACTCTAGTGTGTAAGGAGATAGTGAACTTGTGAGCTCTCTCTATCAATCAATACCTTTGATTGCATAGAAAAGCTTGAAGCTAGTTATGTCATTGTGAGGGCTTGAGTGATGCCATACTCCCTTATCACAATTGTATCTTGCCCTTGTTGCATAAATAAGATTAGTAATTTGGGTGCAATTGTGTACAAAGTCTTGGACTCCTACATCTCCAAAGTTGATATAGCAAAGTGGTCCGATGTTTGATTAAGGTAAATTCGATCCTTGTATTTTGTGGTGTGATTTTATGCTTGGTAGCTTGAGGGCGTGTTTTTGATTTGTTGCCTTTCAATCCATGGTAAGAGGATTGTATGGTGAGAGGGCTTCCGTAACCTTAAGACCATGTGCATACCGACAACAAAATCAAGCTTATATTGTCTCTCTAAGCTCTTCTCTAAGTTTGGTGTGCATCTATTTGTGTTATGTTAGTCTCCTCCACATACAATATCATATGTTTATTTATGTTTGTTGATTGGTGGGTGTGCCTTTTGATTGATGTATATGGTTAGCTTGTATTGATTGGCTACAAGGAAAGATATTTGGTGTTCTAGTTCACACACATAACTAGGTGGTTCTCCTTTTCTTGTTGAGTATGTGGTTTTGGGGTTCTTTATGTTTATGTTGCGTTGTGCCCCAAACCCATTGAGCAACACGGGAGCCTTGAGGAGTGCTTAGAGGCCACTCTTCTTGTTGCCCCCGGACTATCCCAATACAAAATATCAACTTTTATGAAAATTTGATATTTTGTATCAAGTTGATACAAAACATCAACTTTATATGCAAAACATCAACTTTCTACATAAAAGATCAACTTTTTTACAAAACTTGATGTTTTGTATCAACATTATGCAAAACATCAACTTTTCCACAAAACTTGATGTTTTGCATCAACTTTGATGCAAAACATCAAGTTTTATTAAAAAGTTTTTTGTATCAGCTCGACGTAAAATACCAACTTTTTCCTTAAACTTCATGTTTTGCATCAACTTTGATGCATAACATCAAGTTGTGTGGAAAAGTTGATGTTTTGCATCAACTCGACGCAAAACACCGACTTTTAGCCTAAAAGTTGATGTTTTGCATTGAGTTGATGCAAAACATCAAGGCTAAAAGTTGATGTTTTGTGTCAAGTTGATGTAAAACATCAACTTTTCCACACAACTTGATGTTTTGCATCAAGGTTAATGCAAAACATCAACTCTACCACAAAACTTGATATTTTATATCAAGTTTCAGATGCTTGGGAGAAGAAAGTTGGAGGATCGGAGGTCGATTTTCACAAACGGCCTGTTTTAGCGGTTCCATTTGTGCTATAATACTTAGACGATCTACTCTACAAATTTTGAGTACCAATATGATTATGTTTCGATGGGATCCGCAGATGTCATAGAGCAATGTGCTGCATCGCTAAAACTGGCCGTTTGTGAAAATCGATGTCCGATCATCCAACTTTCTTCTCCAGAGCATCTGAAACTTAATGCAAAACATCAAGTTTTGTGGTAGAGTTGATGTTTTTCATCAACTTTGTTGCAAAACATCAACTCTTATCCTATAAGTTGATGCTTTACATCAACTTTGATGTAAAACATCAACTTTTAGGAGACTATTTTTCTTAAGTTTGAAATATTTTTACATTTTTATGAGATTTTTTATTTTTATCACCAATAAATTTGTAAAAACTCATTTCAAATAGTAGATAGTAGACAATAAAAGTCTTTAAATTTTTTAAAATATCTTATAAATCATAGAATTAAAGAAAATATTTCTAGGATAAGGTGATATAGGTTTAGGGCTAAGGACCTAAAAAATACACATGGTCGGAGAACCTTTAACTGTGAATTTGAGAGGAGGTCATTAAAAAAAATATTGGTCTAGGTCTGTTAAGGTAATTTTGCTAACAAGATTTGCACTAAGTGATAGGAGGCTCATTTGCATCCTACTGGCCCATATCGCTTGGTACCAAACCCCCTTAGGGTCATGTTGCTCATGAGGTCAGTACCAACTAGCCCCCTTTGAGATTATTTTTCTCAAGGGGTCAATACCAAGCGATAGGAGGCTCATGGGCATTGTGCTGGCCCCATATTGCTTGGTACTCACTCCCCTTGGGATACGTTACTCATGGGGTCAGTACTAAGTGATACGAGTGATAGTTCTATGAGAGCTTCAAGAGAGTGAGTGACATATGTAACCTACAGCAGTAGCCAAGCTACCATTTCAGAGGCTTGTGCATGAAATTTGTGAACACTGGAGTATTGGCATGCGATAGCAAGCATCTGGAGTTTTGTGTCTCCAAGAAATTACTGAAGACTCGAGCATAAAGTTTTTTGAAGATACATATTTCCTCGCTGCCCATGCCCATAAGCTTACAATAATGCCTAGGGATTTAGCTACACTCCATAGATTGAAGTACAAATATGACTATTTATTAGCACTTGTCTTTGTTAGTGATCGTCACATGCTCAAGATCCTGATGGTCCCACCCCTCCATCCTTGTGCAAGCTAGTTGAGGACGCCCGTGCTAGTTACGACAGGTACACCCGCTTTTGGACTCAGAGAAGAGTAAAAGCACAAGATGAGCCACAGTAAGATGAAGCAACTAGAACCGGAGAGGTGCACAACCACAACCAGAGGTAAAACCACAAGCACCACCAAAGGATACTGCCACACAGTCACAATCGTTTGGTTCTGCTCTAGTGATGGTGACAATTTTTCTAATGATCACACAGATGATGATGCATGGTAAGAATCCAACAGGATTCGTAGAGAAATCAATGTTATTGTAGAAGAAACTATTAGAAAATTAAGGGAGTTGGAGAATATTGTGCCCGTCAATATGGCATTTACAATTCGAGGAATCAGACTTGTTACCAGCTTGGATGCAACTGATTTACATGTTTTGCGATGTGGCAAGATACTGAAAGTCACAGACAATCGTGAATGTATCACTATGGTATGTTGGTATGATTGTGTTGCATTCTATTTTCTAATTCTAATTCTATTTTTCATAAATCGTATTTTGACTATTTTCTCACAAATCCTAATTCTATTTTCTATTCATTGTTGCCTACAGGTATTGTCTCCCGCGCTTCTACTAGAAGAGATACAAAATAGTACATATGTTATAGACCCTCTCATATCAGGGAAATTACAAAACAAGGGGACATCATTTTTGGACCTAAGGGCTTGGTTTCAAGGGGTTAACCTTGATCTAGCGTGAATTATTATCACGGTGGCTTATAACAAAGAGTGAGTCTCGTGTTAAGTTATGGACTCACAATATATATTTGGTAGTTTATATGTGTTTTTTCATAACACCTATGTCCTTTTTGTTTTTTTAGCGCACATTGGAGTTTTCTTCTTTACGACATTGAACAAAATACATGTTACTTCGTAAACTCTGTGTTCGGATATCATGGTCATGCTATTGACAATTCCCTCTTCCCATATCATGTATTAGGATAGATTTATTGAAGTAGGATAAACTAATGCTTATTTTGTTGACTTTTCAGATGTGCTCAAAAGTTTGCATCAGTTGTGGAATAGCTATTATTGGATCCTAATCTTATTCAAACCATGAATTATCGAAGGATAAAGGTGCCAATCCAGCCTAGTGATGTCAGATGCTATGAATGGAGGACATGCCTTAACGCATTTCTTTTCCTAAAAAAGATTTTAATATTCCTGATGTAAGTGAAGTTTATAATCTACATCTCCATCACCTAACGTAGATCTCTATGAGGTTTCTAACAAAACATTTTCCTTTGTGTACAGGAACTTAATCTGCATAAATATAGTCAATTGCATGAATTATTTGGCAGTGCATGATCATGCAAAAGAAGAGATAAGACGGGTAGGAGATTTCAAAAGGGAAGCCAAAGAGCATAGGTGTCAGCAAGAAGAACAATACAAAAGGGAAGTTCAAGCCCACCAAGAAGAACAATACAAAAGGGAAGTTCAAGCCCACCAAGCTCCCATTGACCAATTTGAGAGGTGAAAAGCTAAGGTGGATGAATGGGTGGAATCCAAAAGACAGGTTGAGCTGGAGGCCCAGAGGTAATAATAGGAGGTGAGAAAGCAAGCAGAGGAAAGACTATGGGAATAAATCTCAAGAGCGGAAGAGATCATTCATCCAAGTCCACCAACCCAATCATAGACACATTCACATTCTCGTTCATAGTTATCACAGACAACTCAACGTCGTCCCCTCTGAAATTAGCCCATGTATATATAAATAGAGTGACAAACATGTATATTTTTTGGAATATATGAATACATAAGCTAAAATTCCATTGATATTGAATATTGTTGTCTCTTCTATAATTATGTCTCTGTGTTGTTTCCTTCTTGTATCCATGTCTATGTTGGAACTTGAAAGAGGACTGTACATGGATACTAGTGAAATGAAACTTGACATATATTAATCGTAGGAGATCATTGGAGTAAAAAAGAGGAAGGTTCTATTACAGATGGCTACAAGCATAACTTGCGCCCTTTAGGATTTGAGGTTCGACCAACTAAATTGTTGGCTTCTTTTAGCCTAGTAATAACTTCGTTTTCATTCTCACATGATGCTTGCTCATCTCTAGCTCTGAATTCTTTGTTCTCACCCTCTATAAACCTAGATGCTATAGTTGTTTACTAATTTCTCGGGTAGCAAAACATCTTCTTTCAAGTGCACACCCCTTGAGGGTAAGAGAACATAAATATTTCTCTTTTTCTTCTTCCTCTTTTCTAGTTGGTGCAAGGTCACATCTGGCGAAGCTTCTTCAACTACAAGAACAAGAAAATATAAGTGGCCAGCACTAGGGATAGTGGTTTGGTCTCTTCAGATGACTCATAAATAATGTTCACCTTGATCATCATGACTCTTCCTTTTTGGTGTCCTAGAACACGTCACACGGTTAGTACAAGCTTGTCCATTTATAGAGCTTCCTCCTTGCCTCACCGGTGACAACTGAACATTTAGCACACCCTGATCATCAAAATCCTTCTTCTTTGTCGTCCTAGAATGAGTCACATGATCAGTACATGCTTGCCCTGGTTTTGTGTTGATAGTGTCATTCTGCCCACTTGGAGAGCTTCTTTCATCATGCCTCATGGGTGACAGCTCTCCCACACCCAACTTAGTTCTCAGAGTGATGCTCTTCGGTTGAACCTTGTTGACATTGCCCTCCCCTTCTTCCAAGACAACAATGATAACACTTATCGAATCAATAGTGTGGTCTCATCATGTGAAAGAGTGATGATGGAGATTGAAATACACTCACCAGGCGTTCTTCCCACAATGAGATATTTGTTCTAGGGTTTCCTCTACTGTAGGAAGAAAAAGTCTATGCTCCACAACCTCACTTAAATCAATATAATCATGTCTTACTTCTACCCCTCCTTGCCTACTAAAAGATGGTGCTGAAGTGTAGCTTGTACATTTTGAAATTCATTGGTAGTAGCACATATTTTAAATGATTAGAAAAAGACATACAAAAATTACTTCAATAAATAGTAATTCATCTATGGATTTTGAGGTTGGGAGCAAAGCATGTGATTTGCAACACAGAGCTTTGCAAGTGGTTGATGGTTTGTCCAACTGGTAGATTCCGAGTTTATAAGTTTGGGCACTCCTAAGGGTTTTTTCCAATTTATAAGTTGACAACTAGTTATATAAACATCGGAGTTAACTTAAAAACTGGTGTAAAACTAGGTTGGGCCACTTTAATGGTTTTTAACACTTGTGTTCCAACCCCTTTGAAACCAGTTTATGGGTTGGAAGGGTTTATAACCACCATTGTTTGACAACTAGTTTATAAATTGAGAGCATGACAAATGGCAAAACTAGCTATCAACTTGTTGTTGACAACCGGTTTATAGATTGAGAGTACGACAAATGGCAACTGGTTAAAGACAAGTTTATAAGAGAAGGGGAACTTAAAAGGGTTTTGGACTATTCGTTTGAGTCTGTTGACAACCAATTTATATGTTTGGAGCATAACGATAGGTTTTCAATCACTAGATTGATACCCACTGTAATAGCTTGGAAGCACTGCAAATGGGTTTCAACCGGTTTCAAATGGGCTAGCATATAGTAAGTGCTTAGAGGTGGTATTAACAAATGCCCAATAGGGCTAATCAAATAAAACTAGTTAAAGAGTATAGGTTTCTACCTTTCTTTTCAAGCATGGCATGACCAAGTGGTTTCCTTACCACCATTTTTTTGACTTCTTCAAGTATGGCCTGGCTACAACCAACTGCAATGCACTTGCCTTTAACACATACATAAGCGTAGAAAAATGAATGGTACGCATGCTTACAAGGTAATATAAACAGACCAACAATAGAGTGGTCCGCTTTTCAAACCTGAGGCCACACCCTAGGCAACTTTCCGTCACAATCAACATACTATCCTCATGCAAGAATCTTTGGTGATTGTGGAATGATCATCGTGCTAGAGTTCTCTAACTGATCAATGATTTTTTGAATTCTTATATACACACTTTCTAAATCAACATCTTTCATGAGTTGACACCTCCTAAAACTAAAAAGGCTTGCATACTCATAATCAACACATAAACATGCAACCATGTCCCTTAAAACTTAAAAAGGCTTCCATACTCTTAATCAAGATGCACATGCAGCCTGAATATGGATTTTTGTGTTTATTTTCTTTTTAAGGCATTTTACATCGATGCAAAACTAGCATTGGGGAAATTATGAGCTCATTTTGGGGCCCTCTAAGGAGTTTCATGCTCTTTCTCTCTCTAAAAAATGGGGCTATGGTGATCCCTATCAATCTTATGTCAAAAGCCCTCCATGTGACATATCATTGAGAAACTTAATGAGTAGATTTCAAATATACAATCTCTGACAACTTTCAAGTAGTAATTCTATGTCAGAAGCCCTCCATGTGACATATCATTGAGAAACTTAATGAGTAGATTTCAAATATACAATCTCTGACAACTTTCAAGTAGTAATTCTTAAGATACACCACAAACAAGATTTAAGATAGCAAAATGTAATGTTACATCCACATCATCACTTTTCAAACCACTTTTTGGGGAGGTTCACTATCCTATGTTAGAACCCCATCATGTTATATACCATTAGAAAGATCTTGAAGTGTACATTCTAAATTTACCAACTGTGAAAAATTTGGGAATGTTGTGCTCAAATTTCACCATGGCCCCATTTTTTAGAGATAGAAAGAGCATGAAACTTCAGAGGACCCCAAAATGAGCTCATACTTTCCCTAATGAGAGAAAGGTTGATAGAGAACAATTAAAAACTAGGAGGCATGAGGAGTAGGAGTTAGAGTGGAAGAGGTAGACCTTAGAAAGGTTTCTACATAGACCTCAAATAGATGTTGCATAATTAATGAAGAGTGTTGTAAAGATCAATGAGGTCTTATAAAATTGCAAGAGATGTTGAAGAGTGTGGGAAATAGAGCCTAAAGAGGTTGCTACTATAGACATAAAAAAGAAGGTGGGAAATCAATGAGAGGTGTTGTAGAGATCAAAGTCGTGGTGATATAGAGCCTAGAGAGGTGTTAGAGAGTTGAAGAAATATCTCATATTTTTAATATTGCTCATAGTTTTTTACTAATAAACCTTGTACATTTTCAACTCTTCATCTTATGTGAGCATTTACTCATTTTTGGGTATCTTCTTTTACAAAATTGGATTTATCTCCTCCCTACACATGGATTGATGCTATTGGCCCATAGGAACCTTAATTGGACCATAATCCAAAAATTTCTGAAAATCTAGACCCTTAGGCTAAGGTCCTTTATACCCATTTCCAATTAATTCCAATTGCACATTGGAAAGTTCTTTTTGAATTTCTGTTTCAGGGGAACTTATTTTAATAAGATGAGATAATTTTCTATCCAAAAATATTAAAAATCTGAATATTCTCTCTCTAGAATATTTTCTCTCTCTAGGTTAAAACAGTTAGAAACAAGTCTTTTATATTTCTGAAGAGGGATTGATTACAGGGGAAGATGCTGGACATTTTGAGAGGCTGGGGAGGAATCTTACAAATTTCTCTTTTTCTAAATTTCGTTCGACGAATATTTGCTTACAGGTTTCTAAAACATGAATTTCTTATGAGGAATAAGATAGTTATTTATCTCAATCTCTGACTTCGATAGTTTTATCGAATTTTTTCATTACGATAACATTTCTTCTCACAGATTATCTACTTATTCATTGTTTGTGAAAATTAAATAGAGGATTAAGGAGAATCCTTATTTAATTATAAAGATTCTATATGCATCTAATTATGCATAAAATCCGATTTTGATGAAAGTCACACTTTTATCATCATAAAAAAATCATTTATGGTGAAAATCACTCTTTTAATAAAAAAATATCTTTTATGCACCCATTTATGCATAAAAAACCATTTATGATGAAAATCACACTTTTAATATAAAAAAATATCTTTTATGCACCCATTTATGCATAAAAATTATTTATGATAAAAATCACACTTTTAATATAAAAAAATATCTTTTATGCACCCACTTATGCATAAAAATCATTTATGATGAAAATCACACTTTTGATATTAAAAATATCTTTTATGCACCCATTTATTCATAAAAAACCATTTATGATGAAAATCACACTTTTAATTTAAAAAAATATCTTTTATGCACCCATTTATGCATAAAAATCCATTTATGATGAAAATCACACTTTTAATATAAAAATATCTTTTATGCACCCATTTATGCATAAAAAACCATTTATGATGAAAATCACACTTTTAATATAAAAATATCTTTTATGCATCCATTTATGCATAAAAACCATTTATGATGAAAGTAACACTTTTATAATTAAAAAAATAATCTTTTATGCATACTTCTATGCATAAAAATCAAGTATGATAAAAGTAACACTTTTATAATAAAAAAATAATCTTTTATGCATACTTCTATGCATGAAAATCAATTATGATAAAAGTAACACTTTTATAATAAAAAAATAATCTTTTATGCATACTTCTATGCATGAAAATCAATTATGATAAAAGTAACACTTTTATAATAAAAAAATAATCTTTTATGCATACTTCTATGCATGAAAATCAATTATGATAAAAGTAACACTTTTATAATAAAAAAATAATCTTTTATGCATACTTCTATGCATGAAAATCAATTATGATAAAAGTAACACTTTTATAATAAAAAAATAATCTTTTATGCATACTGCTATGCATGAAAATCAAATATGATAAAAATAACATCTTTATAATAAAAAATAATAATCTTTTATGCATAAAAATCAAATATAACGAAAGTAATACTTTTATAATAATACTAATTTTCTTTTATACAAATAATCAAAATGCATCTTCTATGCATGAAAATGATACTTTAGAATATAGAAACCATAAGGATTAATCTTTTAGAATATTAAAAGATGAAATTTATTTCACTAATTTCCAAAAAATTTACCATAACCTCCTTTGTATGGCTGACCATTTTTTAAATTTTAAGTCTCTAAAATTAATTAAAAGTGCACCAAGAGTATTGAGATTATTTAAAAGTAAACATTTTTCTACTTATGGGGAATGCCTTTTGCAATGAGGCATAACATCACTTGCAATTTTAGAGAAGACAAAAAGCATAAAAAACCATAAAAACCATCAAATAAATAGAAAAGAGAAGAATCACCAACTTACTAATGAATTTTGAGAGCTTTCCTTTGGCTTGATGGTTTGAGGGTTCAACTCTTGTTTGAGACAAGAGTGGCCACCAATCTTCTAGAAGAAGGAAGGTCAAAAACTAATGAATTATGAATACAATTCACTGTTTTTGGCACTTGGGAGAGACAGGGTAACAGTGCAAAACACTATTAAGTTTCAACAAAGTAGAGGGCTTCTATTTATAGGAAAAAGTGAGCTTCTAACCAAGCCAACTGATTCTAGAATTTTCCAGATCAGTTTGGTCAATTTTTGACCATTTTAAGGTCAGTTTTGCTCACTTTTTAGATCTAGTTGAAACAGGAGAGAGGAGAGATAAAAATATCCCATTATTTGGGAGTTTAAAACTCATTCAAGCATGTGAAATAGGAGCCTCCTTCATGAGGGAAATTCTCCCATGCAGAGGTGTCAAAAATGCATCATTACTTCTAAATATCTCCCTTTTTTAACTATTAACCTTGTCCTTAGTCAACTCTTCATCTTATGTGAGTATTTACTCATTTTTGGGAGATTTTTCTTTTATTTCTTCATTTATCTCCTCCTTACATTTGGATGAATCTTATTGGTCCATAGCAACCTTAATTTAAAATTTCGAAAAAATCTTCACGCCCAGGATAATGCCTGTTGAACAGATTATACTTAATTTCTAATGCACCTTCTAAAAATCTTTTTGAACTTCTATTTCAGGGGAACTTATTTTAATAAGATGAGATATTTTTCTATCCAAAAATATTTAAAATCTGAATATTCTCTTTCTAAAATATATTTTCTCTCTCTAGGCCAAAACTGGTAGAAACAAGATCTTTTATATTTCTGAAGAGGGATTTGATTACAGGGGAAGATGCTGGACATCTTGAGAGGCTGGGGAGGAATTTTACATTCTCTCCCACTTGAAAAACGTGAGATGTCCTCATCTCGCAAACTGGGGATAATCCCGCAACAACATATCAACTTCATTCTCCCAGGTGGTATCTTCAAAAGGATAGAACTTCCATTTTACCAATAATTCTCTGAGAATTCTGTTTCTGAGAATCTTTTCTCGAACATCAAGAATTTCTTCAGGTTGGAGTTCCATCTGCCCTTGGGTTGAAGAGGTTAGGATTTCATCATCAAGCACATGATTTGGGCTTGGCACATATTTCTTTAGAAGGCTTACATGAAATACATTATGAACTTTGAGATGAGGAGGCAGAAGAAGCTCGTAGGCTAAGTCACCTACTTTCTTTGTAATCAGATATGGCCCACAATATCTGGGAGATAATTTCTTGTACTTTTCAAGAGATAGAGAACTTCTTTTGGGCCGTACTTGAATGAAGACCATATCTGCTTCTTTGAATTCTCTATCTATCCTCTTCTTATCTACATATTGCTTCTGTCTATCCTGGGCAGCTTTTATATCCTTTTACGAATTGCCTGTATCTGCTGCTCCATGTCGTCAAGCATCTGTCTAGACATCTCAACCCTAATCAATGGGTCGGACCAAGTTAATGGAGTTAAGCAATCTTGTCCATACAGAGCTTTAAAAGGGCTCATCCCGATACTTTGGTGATAAGAAGCATTGTAGGCGAACTCGACTAGGTGCAGATAGCTTAGCCACTTCTTGGGTTCTCTGCCCACAGCATGACCAAAGTATATCTTTGATTACTTGGTTTACCCTTTCAGTTTGACCATCAGTCTCAGGGTGATAAGCTGTGCTGAGATCCAAGAAAGTTCCCACTAGTTCGAAAAATGCAGTCCAGAACCTTGAAGTAAACTTGGGATCTCGATCACTTACTATTCTCCTGGGTAGGCCATGCAATCTGAAGATTTCTTTGAGGAACACTCTGGCCACATCCACTGTAGTGTAGGTTTCTTTTACTGGGGTCAGATGGGCAACTTTGGTTAGTCTGTCAACTACCACAAAAATGGAGTTGTAACCTGATTGCACTGAAGGTAATCTAGTAATAAAATCCATACTGATACATTCCCACTTCATCTGGGGGATGTCCAATGGATGTAACTTCCCAGGCATTTTTACTCTCTTGGCTTTGACTTTCTGGCATGTCAGACATTGATGTACATGATTCAGTACATCCTTTTTCAGACCAGACCAAAAGAAGCTTTTCTTTACAGACATGTAGGTTTTGATGAAACCTGGATGTCCTACTATAAGGCTATCATGGGCTTCATTCAGAATTTTTCCCTTGGTTTCCTCATCATTGGGAATGCATAGCCTGCGATTATAATACATGATGCCATCATCCAGGCTGTACCCTTGAACTTTGTTCAACTCCTGAATGAGGAGTTTTGCTTTCCTGCATAAGTAGGGTAGCAATAGGGCCAAAGAATCTATCCTGCATGATCTTCTCTCTTGCTTCAATAATCAAAGGATTTGATATTATAGTAATTGCAAGCAAGGAGGCTTTTCTACTGAGGGCATCTGCTACCACATTTTCTTTGCCTGGGCGGTACTTGATTTCAAAATCAAATTCTTGCAGGGTCTCCATCCACCTTCTTTGGCGCATGTTGAGGTCCTTCTGAGTAAAGATCCACTTTAAGCTCTGATGATCTGTCATCAAAGTGAATCTTTTTCCCAGTAGGTAATGTCTCCACAACTTTAAGGCATAGACTACTGAAAGTAATTCGAGGTCGTGGACAGCATAATTCCTCTCATGCGTTCTGAGCTTTCGGGATTCATAGGCTACTGCATGACCTTCCTGCATGAGTGCACCTCCTAGGGCAAAACCACTTGCATCAGTTACTGCCTCAAAGCGTAGAGAGAAATCTGGCAGCTTCAAAACGGGACTGGTTACCAAGGCGGACTTCAGCTTATCAAAAGCACTCTGGCACCTGGCAGACCACTGAAATGGGGTATTCTTTTTAAGAAGGTTAGTCAGGGGGGAAGCTATGAGAGCATACTTTGGTATAAAAATTCTATACCAACCAGTCAATCCCAAGAATCCTCTGACTTCTTTCACTGTCTTTGGTTCCGGCCAATCTATGACTGCTTGGACTTTTGCGGAATCTGGAGAAATTCCATCTTTGGATATCAAAAATCCCAAGTATTCAACGTGGTTGGCAGAGAAAGTGCATTTGCTCTTTTTGGCAAAGAGTTGATGCTTCCTTAGAATCTCAAGAACTTTTCTAACATGAGTCTCATGGTCAGCTGCATTCCTTGAGTAAATCGGAATGTCATCAAAGAAAACTAGAACAAAATCATCCACGTATTCTCTGAGGATGTCCTGCATTAGGTGATTGAATGTAGCTGGGGCATTAGTTAATCCGAATGGCATGACAGTAAATTCATAATGCCCATAGCGAGTATTGATGGCTGTTTTTGGTATATCTTGATCATTGATCCTGATCTAGTAATACCCGAATTTGAGATCTATTTTTGTGAAGATCTGGGCTCCATTTAGCCTGTCCAGAAGCTCATCAATTCTTGGGATAGGATACTTATTCTTAACTGTCAGCTGATTTAGACCTCTATAGTCCACACAGAGTCTAAGCGTTCCATCTTTCTTTTTCTGAAAGAGAACTGGCGCACCCCAAGGTGAAACATTGGGTCTTACAAACCCTTGTTCTAACAGCTGTCTAAGATGTTCCTTGAGTTTGATGGCTTTAGGAACTGGCATTTTGTACGTGCGCAAGTCTACTGGGGCTGAGCTCCGAGGTCAATTCTATCACATGATCTACTTTTGGAGGCATTTCAGTTAGCTCTGTTGGGAATAGATCATCAAATTCACTTAACCATTCTGGTTCTTTAGCCTTAATCTTTGAGTCTACTGGATTCATTTTGACAACATAAATTTGCTGCTTCTTCCTAAGTCCTTTCAGCAACCTGGAAGCTTTTACTAACGGAAGGTCTGGGGATCCGGAAACTCCAGTTCCTTGAACTTTGTTCTCGTGAAGGTCATGGAAGGAAATGGTTCCATTGTGACAATGTATGTCAGCTTGATTTTTGTGGAGCCAATCCATTCCAAGGATCCCGTCAAAAACTCCCAGAGGTAAGACTTTAAATTGACAGCAGTCAGTTACATTACCATCTAGATTGAACTGGATAAGATCTGTCTCATGGTGAGTGAAAAGAGTTTTCCCACTGGCCAATTGAACTTGCATAGGTTTCCCTGATTTCTATTCTAAGACTAGCTTACGCAAGCATCCAGGGGAAATGAATGAATGAGAACTGCCTAAATCAATCAAAAGCTTAAAAGGCTTACCCTGATACTCTGCTGGAGTATGGATGATGGAGAACTGCTGGTTAGGCCCTTGATTTTCAATTGTAGCATAGATCTGCCCTTTTTCCTCTTCTACTACATCTGAAATTGTGACTGCTCTGGCTGCTGCAGTCTGAGGTGAAACTCTTTCTCTTTGGTTGCCCCAATTCTGGGAAGGAGTTCTGAGATTACTCTGGACAGAGGCAGATGGCTGAGCTGGAGTTCTTCTGGGGTTTCCTTGGCTTGGGCGAGACGGACCTTGATTAGACTGGTATGAAGGGGTTGGTCTCTGAACTCGGGGTCCTTGACTTCCCTGCCCCTTGACATGGTAGGAGTCGGGCAGTCTTTTAACTGGTGACCAAAACCCTGGCATCCAAAACATCGGTTTTCAGTTCTGAGCTCATCCCTCTGATTTCTTGAAAGAGGTGGGACTCCTGAGAAAGTATTTTGGGGGAAGGGTCTTCCTTCACTTCAGAATCTTCCTGTATCCTGATTCTGATTCGGGCCTTGCTGCCTCTTTGGGGGTGGAAAGTTTGAAGTACTTCCCTGGGCTTGGAATCTTTTAAAGTTAGAGGGTGCAGGCTTTGGCGGGACCTTTACTACAAAGGCTTTGGCAAAATCTTTTGCCATTCTTACTGCTTCAGCCATGGACACTGGCTTGGCATTTTTGACTAGTGTGTCCAAGGGTTCGTTCATTCCCCGAATGAACCTGGCCACCATGCGTGTCCTGCAGACTTTCTATATCCCACTCATCCCACAAAGGTTCATTATCCAAAGACTTTAAAGCAGACTCTTTCACATCACATGCATACCTTTGCTCATGATTCACTTGTACCTCCTTGCATTCTTCCTGTATGGCCTCTTCTTGTTGAGCAACCTCATCACCAAGCACTTCCTCATCAATAACCAGGGCATCCATGTCTGCATCCTCCTCACTGGATGAAGTGTCTTCTGTTCCTTCACTAGTAGTGGTGCTACTGGTCGTATCATCAATACTCGAATCAGCTTCACTTTCCTCTTCACGAACAGGCTTATGGTTATCCATGTTAAACTGCTTTTTATCCCCTCTCCTGTCATACAGAGTAATGACCCCTTTCCTCCAATCCTGAGAACAGCCTTCACCGCTCTCAGCCATGATCTTCCCAAAATGATGGGGAATGCACCCATTCCTGCTGGCATAACATGACAATCCACAAGCACCTTTACATCAAAAGCCTGCAATTCTAACTCTTTAATCATACCTAAGCATTTGACCTTTTGGTGATTGGCCAGCCGAATACAGAAACCAGACGCTTTAGTAAAATTAAGACCAAGCCTCTCCACAGCTGCTAGTGTGATTACACAAATTTGCACACCACCATCTATGTATGCCTCTCCCAGATTCTTCCCTTTATACCATACATTCACCATAGGACATATATCAGGCAATTCCTGAACAGATAAAACAGTCACTATCTCTTTGGCCGGCTCCTTCTCTCTCGGATTCACAAGTCTTTTCCACTGACGCTTCAATTTGGGAGCTAACTCTATCAATTGCCCAAAAGTAATATTAGCCTTCCTTCCAGCCATGTCCTCCTGCAAACTGTAGCTATCCTACCCAGCCCCCAGTGGAAAATCCAGTCACCTGAAACTTCCTACGAGACTTCCTCTTCTGCTTGATCTTTACATCCCCTCCTTCCTTCACTTTACCTTTCTTCTTGCTACGAGACTTCCTCTTCTGCTTGATCTTTACATCCCCTCCTTCCTTCACTTTACCTTTCTTCTTGCTAGGCCCTGCAGCATCCCTGCTTTCCCTTTCCTGTGGCATCCGTTTCCCCAAAGGCATCACATCAACTTCTGTCTCCTTTGTCTTCTCAAGCGTGACCACATCTATCACCTTAGTTTTACCTTTCTCTTCATTTGTCAATCCACTGGTCCCTGCTTCACCTTTAATTTCAATCCCATAATCATTTGCCCTGTTATAGGAATCTGAGAGGGTAAGGGATACATATCACCTCCCATTCGCTGAGGCTTATCACAATCTGTACTTAGATGTCCAAGTTCACCACAATTCCAGCATGTAGGAATAAACCATCTACCCCTGCCAAAACCACGGCCACTTCCATAGCCTGTCTGACCTTCAAGCCCTTCCTAATTATATCCTCTACCTCGGCCACGTCCACCACCTGTGTTCTCCATCATCTTCAAGCTCAGATTCTTCATACAATCCACCATTTGCCTCATGTCCTGTTGAAGCCTTTCATCAGAAGCTTTAACAGCTGTGGGTGCCACCTTTGTCCCCTGTGGTATAACATTATTCACCTGAGCTTCTGTCGGTTGCACTCTTTCCAGCACGGTTCTCATCGGTACCGCTTCTACCCTTCTCATTTCAGGCCTCACTGCCACCACTGGAACCTGGTTCATCCGTTGCAATTTCCAATCCTTTGATTTGGCAATCTCCACTGCATCCTCATAAGACCTGGACTTCTTTAATTCCACCTTCCAGTGAATGCCTCCCTTCAATCCTGCAATAAAACGATCCTTCTTCATCATGTCCGGGGGTACCTGATCATCTCCCAAAGCCCTGCACAAGGTCTCCCACAGCAAAGAGAATTTCTTCACATAATCATCAATTGGCTCCAATTCGCCCTGTGTCAACCCCTGCACTTCATGTGCCAAACTCTATCTGGATCCTCAATCTTCTTGAACATGTTCAAAAGAGCAGTCTTCAATCCATCCTCAGTCATTGGAATGCGTGGCTCAGCATCCTTTAACGACTCTTCAAAAGTTCTGGACCATACCCTTGCATCTCCCTTCAAACATATATTTAGCAACCGCAATGCCTGTGTCGGCTCATTGATGTGGTTGCTTATGAATGCAACCTCCATCCTTTCCAAAAAATCTGCCACATCTTCATTAGGACCACCAAAAAACTCTGGATATGACATCATTTTGATCCCCAAGCTTCACCTTCAAACCAAAGAAAAAAACTGGAAACACCTTCCTTCAATCTCTCACTCTGGGGCATACACCCTCGTAAGAGAAATCCCTGAGCTCTCCTCAGTGGGGGCACCAGAAGAATGTGATGGTGAAAAAAAGAAAAAAGAAACTGCCTCTATACTATCCCTTCACCTCCCAAACTTTGAATAACAACATGAACGCAGGCACCACCAGCCACCCACCGGCTAGAACACTTCTCACGGTTCACCACCCACCCACACCAAAAAGATAGCTCGGAACCACGATGAACAGATGATCATCCAGCAAAAAACATACACAACACCATCCACACTGTAACAAACTCAGCACAATTACACCAAAAACCAGGACTCTGGCCAGGATTTACTGCCAAGGGAATTTACCCTTGCATCTGACAACCAAGCCTCTGTCTCCCGGTCTCTGCACTCTCCACCAGCAACCCTTCTTCACTTCCTCTGTAGCCCGACTACTCTCTATCTAGCTGCTACCTACCAAGTGTTATAGGCGAGCCCCACTGTCTCCAGCCCACACATCAGCACCTCTACTACAGCCAACACACACAAAAAACCAAGGCTCTCTCTCTGGTCAGCATCCACTCTCTGCCTGCAATCGTCGCCCACACAAAACCAGCCACTTCTCTCTTCAGAGGGCACCCCACCAGCTAACCCTCAACTAAACAGCTCTCAGTCTCTGTGTGTCGTGACCAGCAGCTTCACCAACCATAGAGCCTCTGCAGCTTCCCTTGCTTGTCAGCCTCTGCACAATCTCTTCAGCACCCTTCGCTTCACACAGGCGGCTCCCACGCAGCCCACACCAACCCTCGTAGATCACCCGCCAGCCACCGCATCCAGCTTTCTTCAGAATCACCAGAGCGACCCAGCACCTCTGGCCTGCAAGGCGGCAACTCTCTGTGCCTGTAGCTCTTCTCTCTACTGCTCCAGTCACACGACCACCAGTGCCACCAGCATCTCCTTGGCGGCCTCTACTCGCTCTCCTCAGTCACTCTAGAGTCCCCTGCGTCCTTGACCCCAGCTGCGCTGTCCCTTCGCTGCTATCACCAGGGTGCCTGCACATCCACACGGCGGCAACTCCACCCGACTGTGCCTTTTCACGTACACAAGGCCGCTGCTCCACCACTCTGCGCCTGCAGATCACCCGAGCAACTCACCAAGCTTTTTACCCTTTGCCTCTCACTGTCGTGGGGGCGACCTCCAGCACTAGGTGGCCCTCTTCACCTGTACGCTTTTCGGCCCTCTGCCCACGCATCTGTAACTACACAGTACCTTGCAGCTCCCTTCACCAGAGAGGCGGCCTCTCTTTTCACTTTTTCGCCTGGCTTTGCAGTGTTCTAGCAAGCGTCTCTCTCTTTCACCAAGCGGCCATCCTCTATGTCTTCGTCTCGCCAGCCTTCCAGACGGTCTCGCTGGCAGCCAAAAGAACTTCCACGACGTCATTTCATTGTTGGCCACCTAATTAGTGTATATTTTTAGTTTTTTAAAAGCCTCAAAGATGGCCACACACCCAAAAGGGCTCTTTGTTTCCTTAAGCTTCGGATTAACACGTCGCGCCCATAACCTTCCTTCCAGTGCCAGAGCTGCCCACAGCTCAGAATCATCAACATCACAACTTACCAAAACCCAACCATTTCCCATGCTCCAAAGGCGGCTCACATTCGAATCGGTCGGTGCCCTGCATTTGGCAACCACCCGCACACCATACTATTGCAATAAAAAACTTCCAATCTCAAGCACCTGCTCCCAAAAAAAGCACGTGCATATACCAGCTCACTGCAAAACCACCCGCTTTATACATTTGCCAGGGCATTCAGGGGCAAAGCTTATTCGTAACCACGCATAGACCCAAAACACCTTTCAGATTTTCACCTGACAGTTGGGATGGTAAAGATGTGCAGGCTCATGCCTTGATTGCACTTTTTGTCAAACGTAACATCACTCCACATACTCGTTCAGCTAAAACAACAAAACAGGCTTGGGATATTCTAGCTAGTTTGTATGCAGTTCGTAATGAGGCAAAAATCTCTTACCTGCATAAAGAGCTAGAATCGAAGATTATGCAAGAAGATGATGACATGAATGTTTTTCTTGCTGAGATAAAAGATCTCAAGGAACAGTTGATTTTTGCACAGCAGGTGTGAGATTATTCCATATCATTCTCTTGTGCAGGCTGTTCTTGATGCTTTACCTAAGTCATATCAGACTTTTGCTTCCACGTGAGACTTGTTACTGAGGACAGACCTGATGTTGTCAAGTATGATACTTTAGTCAATAAGCTTTTGCAAGAAGCGTAGTCCAGGCAAAATAGGGCTAGGCAGCGTGCAGTTGATCAGGCATTTGTTGCTGCCCAACAGAGACGAAGTGGTAAGGCAGCCCCTTCCACTGTTTCTTCTCCTATTAGTAGGTCTGCAACTTCTTCTCCTTCCACAGGTAGCAACAATAGGTCTAAGAAGGCTCTTAATATAAAGGCAAGAAAAAGATCAGGTGCAACTATTGTAAGGTAACTGATCATGTCATTAAGAATTGCCCTAAGCTAAAGGCTAAAGAGGCAAAGAAGAAAGAGTCAAATGATGCAGCCACAATAGCGGATGCTTCTACAAATGCAGATTCTACAAATGTTGTGCAGGATACAGAATGGGCGTTTAGCATGTATTGCCAGTATGACCCACCTATACACGATGCATGTTTGGCAGTTTATGTTGACTCTGATGTATGGTATTTTGACAGTGGTGCTACAAAGCACATTACCTCACATCGTGATATGTTCACTTGTCTCTTGAGGCTGTCTCTAATGGGAATACTGTCACATGTGCCAATAATGTTCTTACACCCAGTGAAGGGCGTTGGTAAAATTATGCTTACTGCTGCAAATGGCAGCACTTTCACACTTTCAGATGCTTTGTATGTGCCAGGGATAAAGAAGAATCTATTATCTGTCTCTCCGCTTGCTAGACTTGGACTTGTAGTCGAATTTGTGGATGACAAATGTACTATTCATGATTTGACTTCTGGTGATACGATTATTGCATCTGGCACCTTGTTTCATGGGCTGTATAGGCTCAATTCTTATGACAAGTGTGGAAGATTCAACAAATACAGTTTCTGATGAAAAGGTAGTTTCAGATGCAAAACTATGGCATGCTCGTTTTGGTCATCTAAACTTTGCTAGTTTGTTGCGTTTGCAGAAATTTGATATGGTTGCTTTATTGCCCCCTCTTGAGGCACCATTGAAACATGTTTGTGAAGGCTATATTTTGGGCAAAATGCAACGTTTTGCGTTTCCAAAGGATGGTTCTATGCGTGCCACTCGCAAATTGCAACTTGTACATAGTGATGTATGTGGACCTATGCAAACTCTGTCATTTGGTAAACACTTGTACTTCGTGACTTTCATTGATGACTACTCAAGGCATGCATGGGTATATCCATTGAAGGCAAAGTTCGAAGTGTTTTTGTGCTTCAAACAATTTTTACTTATGGCTGAAAATGTATCCAATTGTATTGTGGACACCCTCCGTTCTGATCGAGGGGGGGAGTACATGTCTAAAGAGTTTGATGCATTTCTCGCTAGTTGTGGGATAAAACACCAATGTACAGTGCCGTATACCCCTCAGCAAAATGGTGTTGCTGAGAGTAAAAACAGATCACTTATGGAGATGGCACGATGTATGGTCAAGAGCCAAGCTTTGCCACATGCGTTTTGGCTTGAGGCTATCATGTGCGCTGCATATGTACTCAACAGGTGTCCCACTAAGGCCTTGTAGTCTGTTACTCCATACGAAGCTTGGCATGGCAGGAAGCCTTTTATTGGTCACTTGCGTGTCTTTGGTTGCTTGGCCTATGCTTTAGTGCCTATGCAACAACGTAGAAAATTGGATGATAAGGCTGTCAAATGCATTTTTGTTGGTTATAGTGCTGAGAGCAAGGGTTACAGATTGTATCATCTGGTCAAAGCGTATCTTGATTAGTCGAGATGTTGTTTTTGTGGAAGATGTTGTGCAACCTTTGTTATCATGTACCAAAGAGACAAGTGTGAGCTCACAGGATGTATTTGATACGTTGTTGCCTCTGTTTACAGGTGGGAATTCAAATGTAAGTCCTAATGAGGTAAATATTCAGCCTATGCATATTTCAAACGACATCATAGATCAGCCTATTTCTGATGCAGATTTATAGGATGTAATTTATGAGGATAGGGCTGAAAATGAGCAGGCTAGAGGTATGCCTAAATGGCTGGTGCAAACCTTGCGTGTGAGTAAAATTGATGCACCTATGCTAGTCGTACTCGTTCAGGTTTTCAGCATGCCTCTTATGCATCAGATTGTTATGCTTTGGCTATGTCTAGTATGTGTGAAGAGGAAGAACCTCTTTCATTTGATGAGGCACAAAAATCAAAAAATTGGTTGGCTGCAATGCAAAGTGAATATGATGCTATAATGAAGAATGGTACATGGTCTTTGTGTGATTTGCCTATTGGTAAAAAGATCATTGGATATAAGTGGGTTTTTAAGTTGAAACAAAAGCCAAATGGCAGTGTTGATTGCTATAAGGCTAGACTTGTTGCAAAGGGTTATGCTCAAGAAAAGGGCATTGATTTTGATGAGACCTTTGCTCCCACTTGTCGTATGACTACCATTCATAGCATTTGTGCATTAGCAGATCATAATGGTTGGAATGTACATCAGTTGAACGCGTTCTTGAATGGAGATTTGCATGAGGTATATGTATCGCAACCTCATGGTTTTGTTCAAAGAGGGCAGGAAAACAAAGTGTGCAGGTTGAAAAAGGCTTTATATGGTTTAAAGCAAGCTCCACGAGCTTGGTATGAAAAGATACATGCATATTTGACTGCACATGGTTTTCAAAATAGTCCAACAGAAAAAAGCACTTTGTATATTAAACGTGTGGATGATGTACATCTAATCATTGCTCTCTATGTCGATGAAATGCTGCTCACAGGACCAAATGAGAGTCATGTTGCTAATTTTAAGGCTGGTTTGAATGCCTCTTTTGAGACATCAGATTTGGGAAATTTGCATCATTATTTGGGGATACAATTTAAGCAGTGTGATGGAGGTATTGCTTTGTGTCAGACAAAGTATATTGAGACATTGTTGTGGAGATTTGGCCTTGAAGACTGCAAGCCTATTGCTACTCCAATGGAGACAGGTTTGAAGTTGAGTCTTCATGATGCCGGAGATCACTTTGATGTCACACTCTATCAGACAGCTGTTGGTTGCCTCATTTATGTATGCATTACGAGGCCGGACATTCAGTTTGCAGTCTCACATGTGAGTAGGCTTATGCATAGCCCAGGGTCTCAGCATTGGAAGGCAGTTAAACGCATCTTTCGTTACTTGAGTGGCACCATACATCTTGGGCTGTTTTATCCCAAGGAGGGATCGTTGCTGCCAGATTTTTATGCTTTTTTGGACTTAGATTGGGTTGGTTGCTACGACACAAGAGTGTCCACAAGTGGTTTTTGTTTCATGCTCGATAGCTCATGCATATCTTGGTTGAGCAAGAAGCAACCTACTATGGCCACTTCTAGTTGTGAAGCTGAGTACAGGGCAGCTTTCACAGCAGCTACGGTTGAGTGTGTGTGGCTCAAATGGCTTATGGCTGCCTTGGGTGTTGGACAGGAGTTTGCCACCTCTATCTACACTGACAGTCAGAGCGCATTGGCAGTTACGAGAAACCCAGTTTTTCATGCTCGCACAAAGCACATTGAGGTGCATTATCACTATGTCAGGGAGAGACTCTCAGCAGGAGAGATCAGCTTGGCATATGCGCCAACATAGGACAACCTCGACGATCTTTTCACAAAGGCGCTTCCTCGTGAGAAGTTTGAAGCTTTCCGCAAAGCTTTGGGCTTGCTCCCCTTTGTGGACTGATCTACTTCGGGCATGACACTTCCCTATACATGAGTGCCAGCTCTCGTCTTCACACCATCACTCCCAGGAGGGATTTGTTGCCATATATATAGGCAGTGATGTGTGTGAACACACTTAGGACCGCCGGGGTACTTTTTCCCTCTTTAGCAGGTTTTTTCCCCCGGCTTGTATATACGCCCATTATTCTAGGGCTAACTTATCTTTGTACATTGACACAATCTAATACACTGTGTGTTGTGTGCATTCTTGCTTCTTCTTCTCCAAGCTTTGTGTGCTTTTCTGCAACCCTAATTCCAACAGCTTTATATCTTTATAACATTATATGGAAGCTTGTAATACTTAAAGACATCATAAGATATCATGCAACCTGATAAAAGCATATCAAACCTCATTAGCTTCTACAATATTTTATAAGATCTTATAATGTTTATAGATATGTTGTGCACTCATAAGGATAAATATGAGCATCTAAATAGGGAGATCAAGTAATCATGTAAAATTAAATAGGAGAACACAAAAACATATGAATGTTAATGAGAGATGTTATGGTACCCTATGTGAGCTAATGATATCTAGTAACACCTAATGAAAAACTTATGAGGTCATTAATGAGATTCTAAGAGAACCCTAAATATTTTACAACTCAAAAATATCATCTAGAGTTTTTAAAATCTCATAATAGATATTGAATCCATATAATCTCTTCTTTATCTCATAAAATCATCTAACATCTTACAAGATCTTAAAGAGCTCATAAAGTAACATACATTATAATAAGTTTATATACGATCTTATAAGATATCATTAGATCATATGAGGGATGGTACGATACCTAATCAATACCTAAGCACACATATAATTTCAAAAGATAGTGCAGGATCATATAGGAGATATTAATAACCTTGTAAAATCCTACAAAAGGCATAGTAGCCTCCTATGAGTCCACAAGACCTTATATGATCACACACAATCATACAGTGATCTCCAAGGTTTAACTTTTGCTTTTATATTAGAACAAAAAAGATATTTAATTTTATGACCTCAAAGAGGATTATTCAATAATGCATGTGTTTATCTAGCCTTCTTATATTGTTGACACATCTTCTTAATAAAATAAAGCAAGTTTGTTTAGAAAGGATAAAAACTCTATTATATGTAGGAATTAGCTATTTAGAGACAATAAATAGAAGGGATAGGAGGGGGGATTGTGGTATGCATGCAAAATATGTTGTTATTATAGAAGCTTTAAAATAGCTCTTAGGATTCTAAACTCTAATAAGGTCTTTTGGTTTTGTTGGAGGTATTTCGAGCTAAAATGGAATCACTAGAAGTTATTTAAGGCCTTTTTCCTCATTTGACTTTAAAGATAATCCAAATATCATATTAGAAGTGGTATTGTGACCTCATCGAAGCCTATTTGAGGACTTATGACCTCATGTAAAGAAATGGGTTATTTGAGGCCTTATGACCTAATTGTTCTTAAATGCAAAGTAAGGACCATGAGATGAGAGTATAGGATCTCTATTGAAGATATTTCAACATATTGATCTAGTAACCTCATTTGACCTTGATTTCCCAATCAAGGATGAAAGTACTATACTAACTATCTACAACATAAGTTTGAAAAAACTTTAAGAACCATTTTTATTCCCATGTAGTTGAAAGTCCTTGGATCAATTGTTGAAGCTAAACATGCAATCTTTTGATTGTGAGCATTCATAGAATCATTCTCATCTATATACAAAAGTTGACCTAGAAATAAAGGCTTGGCATGTGGCTTATGGACGTCTCTACATAATTAGAATTTTAAAGAATATTGAAGAACATTTGTGTAACATACCCATCTTCACTAATAGAGAAATGTCCATGTAATAGAGTTTTTATGGTATAAAAATCAATGATTTTTTAAATGAGTCATTTTTACTTAGAATCTCCAAATTCTAAGCCCAAATTTGGAATCTACGTGTGATTTTACCCTAGTATGGGATTTTACAGCATCCAAAACGGACACCAGATCAAGCTTATACGCAAATTTCAGTCATTTTTAGTTAAAAAGCGACGACCTTTAAACCGTAAAAAGTGACGACCTTTAAACCTTAATAAATGCATGATCGAGTGTCCGATTGATGAACGGTTTGAACCCCAACAACCAAGAGAACCTCCCAGACAAAAAAAAAAATCGTCCCCCGAGACGATCCGGCACACAAATCAAGGCGAGCGCCCCAAATTTGGGAACCCTGTCCCAAAATTTAGACTGTACACACTTACCAGGGTGCCCGTACGATGGTCGCACAAGAACGAAAGGACGGCCACCCACTGTGTGGTCCACACGTACCGCTACGTGGACACCCATGTTGCCCCAGACCAGATAAGATACATGCATATCACTCCTGTCCCTGTTAACCAACACCGTATCTTTCCCATAGAGCCATGCAGGCCATTGATCTACAGCCTTTGCTGGTGCACCGTCCTTTCGTCCTCCCGTACCCCATAATTATATAAACCCTGTCGGGGTGCTCCATGGGCAACACGCATTTCTGCGTAGCCTATGCTCTACTGTGTTGCCATCCGTCCTTGCGCAATGTACTTGCTGTGGTACAGTCCCCCCTTGCAGCCACCCCTCTCACACCCCCTCATTTGCCACTTTTCAGATAAGCCAATTTTTCCTCCATCCCCCCCTTGCTAGGAGGCAGTGTCCTTAACTCTTCCCCCCCCCCCCCCCCCCCTCGTGTCAAGAGACTTATAGCAGCCCTCAGCCCTTCTCCCCTTTTGCAAAACGTTTTTGTGTTAAGGACATCTCACAATCCTCCAATTTGCGTGGACTTTAGTAAGAGGTTTTTGCCTTAGAGAGGGTTTATGCACTATGTTCTTTTGCTCATACGGTGAGCAAACGATCTCAGAATTGAGATCCGATTGAAATGTTTCGACCGCGCTAGCAAGTCCTACAAGACGACGTCTAAGATGGCCCCTTCTCGAAAACGTCAGAATATTGCCTCGAGAGGAGCATGCAACAACGAGATTAGAGAAGATGCTCCCGATGCGGCCCCAACCCTCCCTTTATAAGATCCTCAAGGAAATGGTGGCCAGGTTAGCTTGGTTATCTTTTAAAGAAGAGTTTTTTTAAATATTAGTGTTAATAAATGTGTATCTTTTCCTTTTAAAATAATGACATAAAATTGTATGAAGTTACGAATTGAACAATGCTGTATTCAATGAATTGCATTGAAATTGTTATCTTTAAAGAGTGTAAGTTTTTCCTGGCTTTGACGCTAACTCCATTCCATGCTTGTGTAGCTGGGAAGCATCATTAACAAATCCCGGGAGAACGGCCCAAGGTATCCCTCATACCATTGGGAGAATAAGGTTCGCCGATTGAGGCGAGAGATTATGATGCTATCTAGTTCTGAGGGCCCATGCTAGTACGGTGAATAAGCCCACCCTAGTGTGCTGGCATCCCTCTGAGGGGCGGGAGGATCGAGCGATGGAGCCTGAGAGGGCGACAGGCCGGCTTGAGTCCTCGCCTAGCGGCGACCGACGATGAGGTGTATGGTCACGTAGGGTTTTGCCCAGCATGTAGAGGCTGGAAGGCCGAATTCTAGATCATCGGTAGTATAAAGGAAAAGAATAAGAGAGCCGGTTTGGCTTGTATGGAATTGATTCATGTATAAACTTTTTTTATAAATCTTTTTTTTCGTATTATTGTATTGTGGAAAAAGACTGTTTTAACAAACCTTGTGAAAAGGGCCTTAATTAAGGAACATGTTTATTTATGTCAAACAGTGTGGTAGGATTAATTAGAAAACAAATTGACGCGTGAGTAGGAGGATGGAATGCCCCGACGGCACCATCCTACGGATGGGTGGACTCGATTAATTGGGTAGCTTTCCAACAGATTAAGTGAAAGCCCTACGTTAGATAAATAGGTTCTTGGGTAACTCTATTCTAGAAGACTAGGCCAGCGGGGCTGTGCCTTGCATGGATGAGGAAAAAAGCATTGCCTCTAGAAATCAAGTCTAGTAGTTGCCCAATTTATGATCAATTACCCTATGGGTGATTTGATTTTTAGAAGATCACGCTCCCCCTGTGGGATAGGACTAGGTCTTATCTATGAATCGTATCCTTGAATCTCTACATGGTCAAGGTGTCAATGAATAGGAAATTTTCTCCAAGTTAAGACTTAGTGGACTATCTTAAGTGTTTCCCCTATTTTAGAAGGGGGGAACCTTACAGTTTGAGAATGTTTGAGGGATATAAAGTAAAATAGGGACAAAGTAATGATGCTTTACTTTATTCTACATCATGTTCTACTATATTTGTTATTAAGACTATTCAATCTTACCTAAGTTTTTTTTTCCTTTCAAGAGGCAGGGGCATCACTTCCCGTGGCTAGCCGATCTAGTTCGGAGACGTAGATGTACATACTCACACACGCAAGTATCACAACAGAGGGTACCCCCCTTTCCAAACAATGGTCATTACCGTAGCAACAAATAGTTATCGGGACAAGCCCCAAGAGTAATCTACTTGGTCCACAATGGAGAGAACACCTTGCACACAATTGTTAGGTAACCATGCAAAGGAGATGAAGTTGCCAGGATGAACGGTCCATGTCCTAGATCCAAAACGTTGAAGCTTCTTTGAGGCACCAACTTTGCACTGTTATCGTCAAAGATTCGTTTTGAGAAGATGATGGAGAAGCATTGGTTGAATCTAGCGGAGATGTTGGATGTGTGGGTATGACGACCCTCGTGCCCACTTGCATGAATCCACATCAAGCACGAGAACCCCCTTAGCATAACCCCCCCTTCTTTATGAGGGGAAGAAGCTTAGCCGGGGGGGCTTAGATGTCCCCAAGAGGTCTTGAACCCAGGACCTCCATTTGGAAGTTTTGAGTCTTCACCCACTAGGCTATTGCCTTGGGGAAAATCTCACCTAAGTTTTATACTATGATGTGTTTAGTTTTCTATCATGTTAATTAGTTTTATACTATGATGTGTTGCATTTTCTATCATGTTTAGTCTATTCTACATGATGTTCTACTACATTTGTTGTGAAGAATATTCAATCGCACCCAAGTTTATCATGTTTCAAAGATATAAGCATTCAATTTGCCAAAATAATATGTGTTAGATATCAATGTTCCACCCTCATAATATTGTATTATCCACATGATATCTAGCTCATGTTTCTATGGCCCTCATTATGTGAGGAGTAGCCATGGCTGAGTAGCCCAAGCACCCAACATCATTGCATTCATATGGGAAGGTGGCCTAGGAGGCCATTTAATGGTTTAGAGAATGGTCTAGTAGCAATGTGCATGCTGTGGATCATTGTGTGAGGGATGTATTAGTTAATTCAAAGGCATTGCATTGCATCGATGTGTTTGTGCAGCTATAGAAAGTGTAGGTTGTATGGTTGTGGACCTAGAGTTGAAGGTAATAGCTGCTGGCAAAGTGATGGAGGGTCTCTTAGAGGTGGTGAGTCTACTATGGAGGAGTAGGTGGTCCCTAGATACTTAAAGGCTAGTGAGTCTACTATGGAGGGGTAGGGGTATGGTTGTGGACCTAGAGTTGAAGGTAGTAGATGCTGGCAAAGTGATGGAGGGTCTCTTAGAGGTTGGTGAGTCTACTATGAAGGGGTAGGTGATCCCTAGATACTTAAAGGCTAGTGAGTCTACTATGGAGGGGTAGGGGTATGGTTGTGGACCTAGAGTTGAAGGTAGTAGATGCTGACAAAGTGATGGAGGGTCTCTTAGAGGTTGGTGAGTCTACTATACAGGGGTAGGTGGTCCCTAGTGTGTTGGAGATATCACAGATACTTGAGTTGAGGGTTGTCTCATTAGAGGATGCCACTGTGAAGTCTATAGGTTTGTTTTGTGATGTGTCAGAGTGTGAAGTAGAGAGTATGTCATAGTTTCCTTTGTATGATGACACAGGTGATGATGATCCTAGCATGGATCAACAGTTATATGTAGATAAATATATGGAAAGTGATGTGGATGATGGTGTGGATGCTTTTTGGATGACACCTTAGAGAGTGTCTTTTCTTTTCTTGTGATGAATTTGTGGATCTAGGTGATGTTAAGTAGGCTGATGCCCATGTAGATGCTGGAGTATGTGTCAGTGATAATGAGATTTTAGATGCTATGAGTAGATTTTGTAATGAAGAAGCTAAGGATGTTGACCAGAAGGTGTAGCAGGTTGGGCTTTTTGGATGAAAGTGTTCAGGTTGTTGCTAGAATTTTGTTTGATGTTGTGGAGGATGGACATGTGTGTGCATGAATGAAGGATGGAATCATACAAGTATAGTCTTTGAGTTGTATGCAGGTGAGCAAAAAGAATATGTGGTTTTTGATCCAGGGGGAGGGCTACATGTGCCATTAGCCATCAAGTTTGGAGTGGCCTCTTTCCCATTTAATCCAGGTGGAAGGATCATCACAGCTTATTCATAGTACATACAATAATGTTGTGAAACACTTGAAAGTGTTCCACCAGGGGGATTGGGCTATATGTGAGAAGACGTTTTGTGAAGGATGTAGTTTTTTGATGGATCAACACTGAATCTCCCTTCGTAGGAGCACACTTGTGTGGGGATTTGCCATCCATTATATCACTTCAATAATACAATATTCTTCTCTAGCTCTGTTACACACGTGTGGGGATTCGCCATCCATTATATCACTTCAATAATACAATATTCTTCTCTAGCTCTGTTATTGTGGAATTTTAGTTTTAAAGCTTTGTGTTGTGAAAGATCCTACTTCTTGTGAGATTTATTTTGTATACACCACACGTTGTATCCTCTTAGATGGTATTAGAGCTCCAGCTTGGAAAATATTCTTTGCTAATTGCTATCTGCCTAGCAATACCTTAGATAAATGACATCTTGTACAAGACCTTGCCCACCACCATTTGGTGTTAATGGAAATCTTAACGACACTAATTGTTATCTCCAAGAGTTCAAGATTAATGGAAATCTTAACAACACTAATTGTTATCTCCAAGAGTTCAAGATTAAGGATATTCTCTCCTACTCTGAGCTTTGGAACATCGTCATTGATGTTGTTCATCTGCCCCACCAATAAGGGAAGCTCACCATCATTGGTATTGATGTTCACACGAAGGGATGTAGGAGGCACCACCTATTATTGACCTTGTCTAATCTTAGAGAAGAAGGGATTCGGATGCTCTCTATGCCATCGTCAAGTATCGAAGATAGTGTGATAGCCATGGTTTTGTATGTCTCCACATCTACAAAAGCATGGGCCTAGTTGCAAAGCCAGGGCCCAGTATGAGACCACAAATCCCTCAAGGATCTTGAATCTTGAAAATTAGCTTCAACAAGACAAGATGAATGAAGGTGCAATGATATAGGAGATTTTCACCAAAATAATCAAAGATATCCATGACTAGATGGCTACAATTAGCATGAGTGTGCTCTTTCTGGACCTCTTTGTTATTATCTAAGGGTATTATAGCCTAATTATGATATTTTTACTACATATTTAAATGTTAGTGTCAAGCCTACTCCACTCACATTTGAGGAGTTTGACTCATTGCTTTGGGATGAGGATGTACAGTTGTCATGGTGGGATGAGACCAAGCTTTCTCCACTAGCAGAAGAAGAATGATAAATACTTAAACTCCTCAAATCAAAAGAAAAAGGTTAAATGCTTTCACGTTATGTAAGGTACCCACCCTAGTTGTGGGCTGAGGGATCCTTTTGATAGGAAGCTAAGTCCCATGGTCTAGGCGATTGATGACACCCCGATCTCTCATAAATAGGATGATATGAGAAAACAGAGAGACCTAACTCTATATTGCAAGGGAAAGTAACTAGTCGTTTTAAAAGAAATCTAATCCTCATATCGAATGGCACTCACTGTGCATGATCAAGGATGGAACAAGTCTCTCGCACTTAGTTCATAAAAGCCAAATTATGGCTTTTTTCCTTTTTATATGAGGCATGGCCATTGGCTCGGTCCCCTAAAGTGAAACTTATTCAAACCGTAATTTTACTACAGATTGCAATAAATCCATTGGAAAGTTACCGGACTTATTGAGTCCACCCATCCAAGGATGGGTGATGGCACCATTGGGAAATCCATCCACCCACTCACCCAATTCATTTTTATTATCTAATTAGGTCCTACCACACTCTAAAACATACAAAAATAGTTCTTTAATTAAATAAGTTCCATAATGTTCTTTAAAACAGTCTCTGAAAGCAACAATATTTACATCCAAATAGTACTAACAACAAAACACTCACAAAATAGTGTTGAAGCAACAATATTTACATCCAAATAGTACTAACAACAAAACACTCACAAAAGAGTGTCGAAGCTTGTGGATCCAAGATCCCATGGATATGGTGATGATAAGAAATACTTAATCGTACAATAATTAACATGTCATTAGTGCTAAGCTAAGCGAGGGTGGGTGATACTGTGACATGAAAAATTGATATCTTTCATTTTCAATTTTGTGCATATTTTGATGGTTTCTCAATGGTAATAAGGTGGAAGCTTGTCCAAGAATATTACGGCGCCCACAATGGAATAACGGTAAGGTGATGCGGCAGCTTGGCGGCTACCCTGATAACAGCATTCTATCTTCAAATATAATGGTTTTACTTGATTTAGGGTGCACACATTGTAAATGCCACAAGTATGCTTGATAAATACTTTGGTATGGTAGATAGGCTAGTGATGTGGAAAATAAAAGTGGGCCTTCATGCTCACATGGATTTTAATTGTATTATTAATATGGTATTCACCATAAGGCTACAAGTTGGGGAGTGTGGAAGGCATGTGGAGGAGTGTGTGTAGGTGCATAATTGGGAAAGATTCTTCTAGAATGCCTACATGGAAGAGGAGAATTCTGCCATGTGTAAGTGGGGTCTCCACCTACATGCCACTTAGACTTGGCTATTATCTCATCACACTTTCAAAGTCAAAAAGTCTTCAATTTAATAATCAATAGAAGACTTAGCCTAAGAGGACAATTGATGGTGACATCTACCCTTATGTCACTGAAGGGTTGAAGATTTTTATGTTGTAATTTGTAACAATGGAAGAGAGGGTGATTCTCCACCTATAAAAGGAACCCTCCTCTCCCTTTCAAATCAATGAATGAAGCCTCCTCAATTGAGCATTGTGTGTCATTGCCATTCTCTTATCTTTCAAACCCTTGTTCAAACACTTTCTTTACATGTGAATATCTCACTTAGCGCATTAGCTCCTCATGCTTAACCCAATTTTGGACCTCTTTGATGATTCATGATAAGTGGAATAAGGAGTTATTATCTTAGTGGACCTGTGACTTCTCAAGGGAGCCCTTGCCTTATTGCCGCCCTCCTTTGGAGGTACCAATGGTTTTAGCCGGTAATGAGCATGTGGAAAGACTTTGGGGACCATAGGTAAATCTTTACGATTGTCCACTAAGCAATGTTAACCCTTACCCTCTAGCTTGAATCATGAAGGAGATGAGAAGCAAGAGGCTATGTGAAAATTGAGGTTTCATGCAAAGAGAGGGAAGTGCAGTTTTTGTGGTCCAATACCCAAATTTCAACCGGTAATTACTCATCACTCGGGTATTGATTTCTAAAATTGATCATATGGCTAGGAAGCTCTTTATATGCTCTTTCCACTCATGTAACTAATTTCTTAATCCCTTACTTCATTGATGATCAGAATTTCTCCCAAATTTGCTAACTTTTAGGTGAATTTTGGCAGTTTTATAGTCTTGTAGTAAAATGCTCATAACTTTTCGCTCGGTTGTCCATTTTTGAAAGTTTTTATATGGACACGAAGCTCTCTTCAATCTATACGCATCTATGTAATCCTCTTTTGCACAGCCTATATGGATTTAAAACTGTAATTCTCTGTGTATCTCTGTTTTTATAGACTTTTGGCCATTATTTCTTCTTAATCATGATTAATTCCTCCTAATCTCTTATTAAAAGGCCAATCCCATGTGTCTTATCCTCTTGTAAGTGATTGCCATATTCATTTGCTTTAATATGTTCCGACCAAATCGTCCAATTCGAACGGATGAACCTTACCAATATTCCCCGTATGTTTCCGTTCTTCCAACAAAGAATCGCCCTTTTGTTTGGAGCTGCAAGACTAGCAGAAATTCTTGCTTCTCCGGAGCCTTTTATCTTTCCTTCCATAAATTATGATCTCACCTTTGATGTGTATATCTTTATCTTAACCTAGGGAGAGAAAGGGAGGTGAGGAGGCTGTGAGGTTTCATACAAGTGTGTTTTGATTCTAAGAAGTGACCGAAGTCCAAACCCCAACTTCGTGTCACATCTTTTGGTGAAGACGACGAGGGCAGGTTTTACTTAGAATTATTCTATTTTAACCTCAAGGTCTCGCATGATTAAAGAAAAGATATTTTGAAAAAAGTAAATTTCCCTTGTTGCTACTCATCTTTTGGTGCAAGATGTTCAACATTCCGGTGTTCCAAGGATCAGAAGGAGAAGACCGGGGGAGTTTTCTCCGAGAGTTTAACCGAGCATGCCGCTTGACGGCTTGGTCTATGAAGGAGAGGGCAGAAATACTTCCAGATTTCTTGGAGGGTGTGGCCTTAACTTGGCATGAGGCTTTGCCAGAGGAGTCCAAGAATGATTGGGAAAGGTTGACCAAAGCAATGAAGGAGAGATTTGGGACAGTGGAGTCACCAAATGCTTTACTATTGCAATTGGATCAAATTTTCCAAAAGGAAGGAGAGTCAGTTTCTGCCTTTTCTGTGAGATATGAAGCCTTATTCATCAAATATCAACAAGCTGCTTTACATGTTGTTGCTTCTTCTTCTTCTTCACCTTCTATGGGAGATTCAAAGAGTTCTTTAGCAATGGAGCACCTTAAGATGAGCAAGTTTATCAGGGCTTTGGATCCCCTCTTGCATGGAAAAGTTCTTATAGCAAAGATCCCACTAATTTTAAAGAGGCTCTTCGTATTGCTTTGAAGAAGGAGGCCACTCTTCATATTGAGTCCACATTCCAATCTACTCCGAGTGTGTCGACCCCACCACGAGTAGAGATAGCCTCAACATCTCAGGTACAAGCTCCATCCTTGGATCATAACATTGCACAACTTACGGCAGAATTTGCTGATTTGAAGTTACACTTAGTCAATGCAAGGCCACCTAGGGTTCCACGAGCTGAGGATAAACCTAGGGATAGAAGTAGTGTCACATGCTTGAATGTCAAGAGAAGGGGCACTATCGCACTGAGTGTCCAAGATTGAGGAAAAGAGAGGATAAAAGTTTAGCACTTTTAGAGAAAATATGCTTAGAAGAAGAGGAAACATTGATGCCATTAATGGCAAAAGGGATCGTAAAACTAGAAGCCAGGAAGAAGAAGAAGAACAAGAGGATAAATCTGAAGAAGAGGAGAAAAATAAGAAGAAGAAGAAGTCATCTAGAAGAAAAATTGGACAATCTGACTTTCCTAGATAAGGAACTCTTAGTTATGACCTCTTAACAGATCTTAGGGAGAAAACAGCACAAATCACATTTGGGCAGCTTTTGGCACTTTCTCCAAAGCTCAGAAAGGAATGGGGTAAGTTAGCTAGCACAAAGGAACCTAAGAAAAAGAAGAAGAGGGATAATGGGACTCCTATGGTTTAAAAGTGGATATTGATGTAGGAGATGATGTACCTGTGTGATTGATGTCATCATTGAGGGGCAAACAATTTCTGATGCATACATTGATGGAGGTGCGTCAATCAATGTCATGAGTGAAAAAACAATGAAAGATGCTGATTTAAAGTTGTCTTCTATTAACTCTCCCTCGCATCAAACTTGCTGATAATACTAGGGTGAAAACCTTAGGAATTGTCAGGAATTTGGGAGTGGATGTATGTGGTATTTCTGTGCCTACAACTTTCCAGGTCATTCCTACAAAGCTTGATGCTAGGGCTCACCCATTGATATTGGGTAGGCCATGGCTTCGCCAAGTGAAGGCAATTCAAAAGTGGGAGACAGGTGATCTTATTCTACAAGGTGAGAATAAGAAGGTCCACTACAACATCAAGAGTCGTCACAAGAAAGTGGTAAGAGGTGAACTTCAACTTCCAAAAGTTCAGAGTTAGAGTCATCCGATGAAGAAGAGACAAGTGGTAGCTCCGAGGATTCCATCTCAGAAGGGGAGGTGGAGGGAGTTGCATTTGATCTTTCCCTGGGAAGCGATCGAGGGGATGCTGAAGACAATGGAGCCTTGGAAGGGAAAGCTTCTTCAACCATGTGCAAGAAAGGAGATGTGGACACCCAACAAAATGAACTTCTTCTTGATGAGTCCATAGCAGGTACTGAAAGGGAGAATTACTTAAAAATGTTGGATGGATTTCCTAACCTTTTTGCAAACAACTACTCACAAGTACGCCAAGTTACCTTAGTAGAGCACAAGATTGATCTCAAGCCCCAAAGTAAGCCAGTGGTACAGCGGCTAAGGCGTTTGGGAGTAGTGCAAGCAGAGGTGCTTAAGAAGGAGGTAACTAATTTGCTTGAAGCTAGATTTATTTTTCCAGTAGAGAATTCAGAGTGGATTTTCCCAGTTGTATAGTCACTCCCAAAAAGGGTGGAAAATGGCATGTGTGTGTGGACTTTCGCCCTCTGAATGCATGCACAAAGAGGGATTATTATCCTCTACCCTTTTAGGATGAGATTTTGGATCAAGTTGTAGGTCATGAGTTGTATTCAGTGTGTGATGGATACTCTGGATACTTTCAAATCCAGATTTGTGAAGAAGATCAAAGGAAAACCTCATTTATCACCCCTTGGGGAGTATATGCCTATAGAGTGATGCCATTTGGCTTGACCAATGCACCAGCAACTTTTCAACGCTTCATGAGTCAGGTATCTGCACCTTACTTGGGAAAGTTTATAAGGGTCTTTCTGGATGATTTTTGCATTTGTTCAAGCCACATGGATCACTTGGAAAAGTTGAGGTTGGCCTTGCAAAGTATTGATGATACAAAAGGGTGTCTTAATCCTAGAAAATGCCGCTTGGCAGCACGAAGGAAGGTGGTTCTCTTGGGACATGTTATCTCAGAAGAAGGCATAGAGATGGATCCTGAGAAGGTGTAGGCAATTGTGGCCCTCCCACCACCTACCAATGTACGAGAGGTAAGGAGGATTTTGGGTAAAACGAAGTATTACCAACGCTTTGTTGACATGTTCTTTGAGAAGATGTATCCTATAAATCTATTAACAAAGAAGAATGTTTCTTTCCAATGGGGGCCCGATCAAATTCAATCTTTTTGTTTGCTCAAGGAATGCATGAGTCAAAGTCCAATTGTGCAGCCTCCTAGGTGGAGGGAGGACTTTTATGTGAACCCAAGTGTCTCATCACATTCAGTGGGTGCTATACTCTTGCAAAAGGGAGAGCAAGGGCGTATGCAACCAGTGTATTATGCAAGCCGTCAACTAACTGATGTCGAGGAGAGGTATGGTGAAATGGAGAAAGGTGGTTTGTCTCTTGTTTTTGCAGTAAAGAAGTTCAGGTCATACTTGTTACCTCACACTTTTTTCTTCCTCACATCTCAACCTTCTTTACAATTCTTGGTCCGCAAACCCAATCCTGTAGGAGGGAAGTTTGCAAAGTGGATTTATGAGCTTCAAGAATTCTCTTTCACTTTTATTACAGAAAACACCACTAGGGCCTCTCTTGCACATTTGCTTACCAAGAAGGAAGAGGAAGAAGAAACAGGAGCAAAGGAAGAAGTGTATGAAGATTTGGAGACACCACCAACTGCTTTCACTATGCATTTTGAGGGACCTTCCAAGCAATGTGGGGCTAGGGGGATAGTTTTATTTGATCCAGAAGGAAAAGAGGTATGGGCCAAGGGTAGGGAATTTCCAAAGGCTATATCAAATAATGTGGCTGAGTACAATGCATTAATTTGGGGATTAGAAGATTGCATAAAAGATGAAATTAAAGAGGTAGAGGTTAAAGGGGATTCACAATTGGTCATCCGACAAATGAAAGGAGAATATAAGACAAGGAGTCCTAATCTCCAAGAATTGTATAAAAGGGCAATGGAGTTTAAAGAAGCTTTTGGGTTTTGTAAATTTGTGCATGTTAACAGGAAGGATAATCAAAAGGCTGATGAATTGGCTACTAAAACCTTGGCTTCTTTCAAAGTAGCTACTCTTGCATTAATGGATACAGGTTGGCCTGGGTCCAAGATGTTCAACACTATGTAGATACAGGATACTTCCCTCCTAGGATTGAATCCTCAACAGAAGCAAAGGCTTACTAGGAAAGCTCATCCTTACACAATTCTAGGGGATGTTATTTACAAGCAAGGTAAGGATAAGATTCTTAGGAGGGTAGTGAGCCTGGAAGAATCTAAAAGGATTATGGAATTATGTCATGAATGTTCAGGTCACTTTGCCTCAGCCAGCACAACTCGGAGGATCCTTAACACAGGGTATTATTAGCCTCGACTCAGCAAAGATGTCTCTATGAGTGGTGCAGAAGCTGTGAAGTATGCCAGGCATATGGGCATAAGCAATTGGTTCCCGGACCCTTAAACCCTATCCCAGCATATGGTCCATTTGAAAGGTGGGGATTAGATTTTGTGGGCCCACTTCCTCGTTCCTCACATGGGAAGTATTACATATTGGTGGCCACAGATTATGAAATAAGGTGGGCAGAAGCAAAGGCAATGGTCAATAATAAAGCAGTGGCTTTGGCATCCTTTCTCAGGGAATACATATGTGCTTGATTTGGGTGTCCACCATTAGAAATCCTTACGAATGGGGGAAGGTCTTTCAGGAATGACTTTGATTGAAGCTTTGGTGCAGAAATTAAAAATAAAGCATGCTATGTCAACTCCCTATTATCCCCAATGTAATGGTTTAGTAGAAAAAACTAATGGACTGCTTTGTGGATCTTTGTCTAAGCTAGTGGATACTATGAAGAGAAAGTGGGATGTGCATTTGCCAGAGGTCCTATGGGCCTATAGGACAACTCACAAACTCTCTCTTGGTTTCACACCTTTTCAATTAGTTTATGGAATGGAGGCTATTTTGCCAATAGAATTGGAAATCACGAGTCTTCGCACATCTTTTGCACGCTTGAATAATGAAGAAGAAACACATGCCCAATGCCTAGCACAACCTGAGATCTTGGATGAGAGGTGACTTCAGGCACTTCAAAATTTGGAGGCTGCACAACAACGGCACAAGGCAAGGCATGACACTCTCACGAAGAAGAAGAAGAAGCCAGAACTCAAGCAAGGAAGCTTAGTCATGAGGTATGATGGCCGTGTGGAGAAACGGCTAGATAAGAAGCTTCTTCGACGATGGGAAGGCCCCTTCAGGATAAAGCAAAAGTTCAAAAATAACACCTATCTTTTAGAGGATGCAAGTGGCCAGGAGGTTCTCGGACGCGCCAATGAGTACCGGCTAAAGATATTTTACCCTCAAGCACCATGGCCAGCAGACCCCCAAGACAAGCATGGAGGATCTGCTGGGGGGGAAGATGTGACATGAAAAATTGATATCTTTCATTTTCAATTTTGTGCATATTTTGATGGTTTCTCAATGGTAATAAGGTGGAAGCTTGTCCAAGAAGATTGCGGCGCCCACAATGGAATAATGGCGTGGTGATGCGACGGCTTTGTGGCTATCCTGATAACAGCATTCTATCTTCAAATATAATGGTTTTACTTGATTTAGGGTGCACACATTGTAAATGCCACAAGTATGCTTGATAAATACTTTGGTATGGTAGATAGGCTAGTGATGTGGAAAATAAAAGTGGGCCTTCATGCTCACATGGATTTTAATTGTATTATTAATATGGTATTCACCATAAGGCTACAAGTTGGGGAGTGTGGAAGGCATGTGGAGGAGTGTGTGTAGGTGCATAATTGGGAAAGATTCTTCTAGAATGCCTACATGGAAGACGAGAATTCTGCCATGTGTAAGTGGGGTCTCCACCTACATGCCACTTAGACTTGGCTATTATCTCATCACACTTTTAAAGTCAAAAAGTCTTCAATTTAATAATCAATAGAAGACAGCCTAAGAGGACAATTGATGGTGACATCTACCCTTATGTCACTGAAGGGTTGAACATTTTTATGTTGTAATTTGTAACAATGGAAAAGAGGGTGATTCTCCACCTATAAAAGAAGCCCTCCTCTCCCTTTCAAATCAATGAATGAAGCCTCCTCAATTGAGCATTTTGTGTCATTGCCATTCTCTTATCTTTCAAACCCTCATTCAAATACTCTCTTTACATGTGAATATCTCACTTAGCATTAGCTCCTCATGCTTAATCCAATTTTGGACCTCTTTGATGGTTCATGATAAGTGGGATAAGGAGTTATTATCTTGGTGGGCCTGTGACTTCTCAAGGTAGCCCTTGCCTTATTGCCGCCCTCCTTTGGAGGTACCAATGGTTTTAGTGGTAATGAACATGTGGAAAGACTTTAGGGGCCATAGGTAAATCTTTACGATTGTCCACTGAGCAATGTTAACCCTTACCCTCTAGCTTGAATCATGAAGGAGATGAGAAGCAAGAGGCTATGGGAAAATTGAGGTTTCATGCAAAGAGAGAGAAGTGCAGTTTTTGTGGTCCAATACCCAATTTTCAACCGTCATCACTCAGGTGTTGGTTTCTTAAATTGATCATATGGCTAGAAAGCTCTTTATATGCTCTTTCCACTCATGTAACTAATTTCTTAATCCCTTACTTCATTGATGATCAGAATTTCTCCCAAAGTTGCTAACTTTTAGGCGAATTTTGACAGTTTTATAGTCTTGTAGTAAAATGCTCATAACTTTTCGCTCGGTTGTCCGTTTTTGAAAGTTTTTATATGGACACGAAGCTCTCTTCAAGCTCTACGCATCTATGTAATCTTCTTTTGCACAGCTAATATGGATTTAAAACTGCAATTCTCTGTGTATCTCTGTTTTTATAGACTTTTGGCCATTATTTCTTCTTAATCATGATTAATTCCTCCTAATCTCTTATCAAAAGGCCAATCCCATGTGTCTTATCCTCTTGTAAGTGATTGCCATATTCATTTGCTTTAATATGTTTCGACCAAATTGCCTAATTCGAACGGATGAACCTTACCAATATTCCCTGTATGTTTCCGTTCACATAATCCTGAGTCAGAAGATTTTCTTCCAACAAAGAATCCCCCTTTTGTTTGGAGCTGCAAGACTAGCAGAAATTCCTGCTTCTCCAGAGCCTTTTATCTTTCCTTCCATGAATTATGATCTCACCTTTGATGTGTATATCTTTATCTTAACCTAGGGAGAGAAAGGGAGGTGAGGAGGCTGTGAGGTTTCATACAAGTGTGTTTTGATTCTAAGAAGTGACCGAAGTCCAAACCCCAACTTCGTGTCACATCTTTTGGTGAAGACGACGGGGGAAGGTTTTACTTAGAATTATTCTATTTTAACCTCAAGGTCCCGCATGATTAAAGAAAAGATATTTTGAAAAAAGTAAATTTTCCTTGTTGCTACTCATCTTTTGGTGCAAGATGTTCAACATTCCGGTGTTCCAAGGATCAGAAGGAGAAGACCGGGGGAGCTATCTCCGAGAGTTTAACCGAGCATGCCGCTTGACGGGTTGGTCTATGAAGGAGAGAGTAGAAATACTTCCAGATTTCTTGGAGGGTGTGGCCTTAGCTTGGCACATGAGGCTTTGCCAGAGGAGTCCAAGAATGATTGGGAAAGGTTGACCAAAGCAATGAAGGAGAGATTTGGGACAGTGGAGTCACCGAATGCTTTACTATTGCAATTGGATCAAATTTTCCAAAAGGAAGGAGAGTCAGTTTCTGCCTTTTCAGTGAGGTATAAAGCCTTATTCATCAAATATCAACAAGCTGCTTTACATGTTGTTGCTTCTTCTTCTTCTTCACCTTCTATGGGAGATTCAAAGAGTTCTTTAGCACTGGAGCACCTTAAGATGAGCAAGTTTATCAGGGCTTTGGATCCCCGCTTACATGGAAAAGTTTATCAGGGCTTTGGATCCCCGCTTACATGGAAAAGTTCTTAGCAAAGATCCCACTAAATTTAAAGAGGCTCTTTGTATGTCTTTGAAGAATGAGGCCACTCTTCATATTGAGTTCACATTCCAATCTACTCCGAGTGTGCCGACCCCACCACGAGTAGAGATAGCCTCAACATCTCACGTACAAGCTCCATCCTTGGATCATAACATTGCACAACTTATGGCAGAATTTACTGATTTGAAGTTACACTTAGTCAATGCAAGGCCACCTAGGGTTCCACGAGCTGAGGATAAACCTTGGGATAGAAGTAGTGTCACATGCTATGAATGTCAAGAGAAGGGGCACTATCGCACTGAGTGTCCAAGATTGAGGAAAAGAGAGGATAAAAGTTTAGCAGTTTTAGAGGAAATATGCTCAAAAGAAGAGGAAACATTGATGCCATTAATGGCAAAAAGGGGTCGTAAAACTAGAAGCCAGGAAGAACAAGAGGATAAATCTGAAGAAGAGGAGAAAAATAAAAAGAAGAAGAAGTCATCTAGGAGAAAAATTGGACAATCTGACTTTCCTTTTGGATAAGGAACTCTTAGTTATGACCTCTTAACACATCTTAGAGAGAAAATGACACAAATCACATTTGGGCAGCTTTTGGTACTCTCTCCAAAGCTCAGAAAGGAATGGGGTAAGCTGGCTAGCACAAGGGAACCTAAGAAAAAGAAGAAGAGGGATAATGGGACTCCTATGGTTCAAAAGGTGGATATTGATGTAGGAGATGATGTACCTGTGAGATTGATGTCATCATTGAGGAGCAAACAATTTCTAATGCATACATTGATGGAGGTGCATCAATCAATGTCATGAGTGAAAAAACAATGAAAGATGCTGATTTAAAGTTGTCTTCTATTAACTCTCCCTATCGCATCAAACTTGCTGATAATACTAGGGTGAAAACCTTAGGAATTGTCAAGAATTTGGGAGTGGATGTATGTGGTATTTCTGTGCCTACAACTTTCCAGGTCATCCTCAATCAGGTACCAAAACCGCATAAGCAAGTACATGGTCTTGCTTTGCCATCCTATCACCATTAAAATATTGAGATAGCTTTTATATGCTCCATGATGAGAAGGGGGGTCTTACTTTGAGCCTTAATTTGAGTTCTCAAGTAGTGTCTAACCCTTTTACAAGTGGTTAAGATGCAAATTATGTGATAAAATTGAACTAGATGAGATGAAAAAACCACTTAAATTGAGCAATGATTATGCAACTTGGCATTTATGCCCCCTATTGGTTTTTTAATTCCACCCTCATCACAACCAGTGCATGAAATGGGCTCAAACTTGGTTTATAAGTATCTTATTACATTGCTAACCCTTAGCTAAAAGGGCTTCGGTTGATTCCAAGAAATGACATAGCATTAGCAAAAAGACCAGTCACTATGGGGTGAAATACACGAGCTGGAGGCAATATGTCTTGAATCACGCTAGTGAGTTGAAACACCTTAAGATGAGGAGTTAGTGGCTACAAAATCTTGTAAAATGGTCCAAGGAGTGTGGAGAATAAGTCTTTGAAATCTCAAGCTCTCTCTTGGGTAGTAGATAAGGTTAGGCTTAAGTGAGTGCAAATCGCTAGTAGACTAAGATTAGTGCAATGTGAGTTAAAAGAGATGAATGCTAAGCTATAGGGAGAGAAAAATTGGCTCTAATTAGATCATTTTGAATCTTTGTGGATCCAAGCTCCCATGGAGATTGTGATGATAAGAAAGACTTAACCCTAAGTAAGCTAGGTCAGGTGATGCCTAAGAACAATCATGATGAATGAACTAAGCTAATTAAGCCTTAGACTCAAGCACAATTAGGTTACAAGATTAAGCCTTAGACTCAAGCACAATTAGGTTACAAGATTAAGCCTTGTACTCATAAAGAGGCTTAAGAGATTGCTTGTTTCCATTGATTGAAAATGATCCCTTTTATATGAAGGAGGTATAACAAAGCTTTGATAGCTCATATGGGATAACCTCACTAGGTGACTTGGCACTCTGTCTCATCACTTAGTTCAACAAAGAGACCCTACAACCGGGTGAGTAACCATATCCAGGCTTCCTTATCCATGTCCATAGACATATCCAAACCAAAACCAAGCTAGGGATGATCTAGAATTGAGTCTTCTAGCCTCGACCAACTAGGCATACTCCATGGACCATACTCCATGGTTCGTCATTGAGTTGATCAGGGCCAAGATGGCATATCGCCCCCTCAAGCATGGCCGCTGGTATCAAAACCTCCTACATCTCAAAGGGGATGTCTACTCATGAGAGGTGGGCTGATTCACTGCACTAGCTCAGGTCCATGAAACTAGGTAACATCATAATTTGTCTTGAATGGTTCCACAATAATCAAGCAGCAGCATAGATGGAATGATTCCAGAATGTGTGCACCCACCCATCTCTTCCACATCTTGTACACCATGTACAACTCGGAGTCCTTATAGTCTTCGTACACCAAGCAAGAAAGTTTATCATGTGTGCAATGGCACTATGGTTATGGATGATGTAGGGAAGGAGATGCAAGGGCGTATTCTCTAACTCTTGAAAATTCAATTTGCCCATAAGTGATGAAGAATTCAGATAATTTGGAAAAAGAATTTCATCATCTTGCAGAGTAAGATCTAGTACATTCCTACAGGTCAGGTAGTCCCTACTCTCATTGAATCAACATTGTCAGGTGTGAAAACCATGGCATCACAAAGATCCAAAGTCAAGGGATACCTCGAAGGGAGGGGAAGCCAAAAATGACTTAGCCAGGTGATGCTTGGAAGGAAGGGAAAAGTAGCAGATGATGCAAGCACAGTAGAGGGACATGCTTAACACATACATCCAGTAGAAGGTAGGTACACACTTGCAGAAGGAGAATGTGGGCTTGTCATAGTGGTGGCTACAAGACCTTCCACAAGTACTTTATTAATACCTTAAATTTTAATGTCTATGATGTGTATTAGTTGTATGCATTTGACTTTTTATAGACTTTTTCATGCAGGAGAGCATGGTAGGTCATGCCCCATTTCTGGGTGAGGAGATGTATGGTTACAAGTATGGCACGCAGGCGCTCTTCAAGCAATTAGAGTCAGAGGACATTCCCATCAATTGGGGAGTGGAAAAAAGTACAGATATGCCTGATCTTGTTGGTGATTAGGATTTCAGTTGGATTGCACCTACATGTGGGGCTAGATTGTTGAAATATACAAGTGAATAGGGTGTGTGTGGGAATAAGCTCTTGGATAGAGGCTATAAAAGAGAAGATATAATTGTGAAAGAACCTGTGAAAAGGTGAGAAGAATCTACTGAGAGAGAATAAAGGGTAGCATGAGAGAATTTAGGAGTGTGGAGTTATTCTGGGAGATATTCAGGGAAAAGAGAAGAGGTGGAGAGAATCAGGCAAGAGGTGGAGATATTCTAGGAGTGAATCATGGAGAAATCAATGGGATTTGATGCTTGATGTAAACTCTATAAATTGAGGCATAGCCCTAATGAGAATTTGCTGGTTTTTGAGTATCCATGCCTACATTAATTTATTTGCTAATTATTCACTAATTACATCTTAATCATTTGCTAATCACTTTGTTAATGATGTTGATTCTAGTGTTTGATCCACCATAGCTCATCATTTTGCTCAAATTTCAACATGGTATCAGAGTCATGCCTAGAATCAATTAGGTTTATGAGCCCATTAGTTAATTAATTAGGATTAGTAAATAATTAGCAAAAAATCAAATTTTTAGTGAGTTTTCACTTCTCCCCTTCACCCCCAGCCAATGGAGGATCTCTAGCACCTTGCACACATAGAATTAGGGCATAAGCTTCTAGAGTATGGTAGCTAACATCCTTGGCTTCATTCATGCTCAGCAAGACGACGTAGCAAACCGCGAAGAAATGAAGGAGAAATCGACGATGAAGTCAGCGCGTTTTTTTCTAAGTAAACTGCAGATTTCTCCTTGCTCAAATCAAATTGCTTCAATTCCTTCTAGCCCAAGGGGTAATCAAGCATGCTCTACAAGCTGGTGAAGACAGAATTCAATTTCATCAAGTCTACATTGAGATGAAAGCTCTTCATCAAATCTGCAGGTGACTTTGGTAAAACAGAGATTAAGATTTCATTATTTGGTCAAATCTTGTGTTTCTTGGCTTAATTCTCTATTAGACTCATTGCTATTGATGCATTTGAAAGCATTTGAGCTCATTTGAAGTGGAAGGCACCAAATCTGGACTCCCCGCGTACTCTGTTTTCTACACACAAAACAGAGCATTAATTTGTTAATCAGTGATTAATCAGTGCTAATCACTGTATTTTGGTGCAATTGAGGGTTCAAATTAACCATTAGGTATCTGATACAGATCCCTATAACTTCAGATTTCAAATCGGAGTTGGTTTGATACTCCAACCATCCCGTACAAATTAGTTACCCTCAATTTAATGTAATTTCTGGTGATTTTATGCTGATAAAATTGTTTTGTAATCATCTATTAAACACCAGATTGAGTTGTAAAAGGATAGACACTGTCCTTGAATCTTGAAATTGGATCAAGAGGTAAGACCCCCTTCACATCACCATGAGTTTAGCACAGGAAATAGCCAAATTTAATGGGAAACAGTTTTATACATGGCAGACAAAAACCATGTATTTGCTGATGAGGAAAAATCTATGGGGATTAGTTGAAGGGAGAGATGAATGCCCAGAGAGAGGAGAAAATGAGTGGAAGAGTAGGAATGAAAAAGCATTGGGACTTATTGCACTCAGTTTAAATGATGAAATCATTCATCATATCACAGGGATACAGTGGGCAAAAGATGCATGGGATGAACTCAATAAATTATTTGGTACACAAGCAAAAAATTCCAAGATAAATCTATTAATGCAATTCTACAAATTGGACATGAAGGAAAGTGAACCTTTGATCACACACTTGAACAAATATAAAAGCATTAAGCAACAGCTGGCAGCTATTAGCAAAAAGGTAGAAGATGATGAAGCATTAGCTGTACTTCTGAAGAGTGTGGACAAAGGAGATTATGAAAACATTGTAGCAACACTAAAGAATGTACCTGAGTTGAAGATACATGAGATAGAAGCAGCTCTACTAGAGCAAGAGAGCAGAGGCAAAGAGAAGAAAGGGCTCGACTCAACAGCAGGAGAGGAAAAAGCATTCTTCACTCGAGGAGGATTCTCTCGAGGACAAGGACGAGGAAGAGGCAGAGTAGGAGGGAGGACCTTCACTTGCCACAAATGTGGAAAGCCAGGACACATGCCGAGAGACTGCTACAGCAAACCCAGTGAAGAAGGAAATCGGAAAAGTTCATGGAGGCTCCAAAGGAAGTGGAGTCGGATCATCTTTTCTGAGATAGAGAGAGAGAGAGAGAGAGACCCCACAACCCAATGTAACCTGCCCCAATAAAGTAAAACCACCTCTGAGCCACCGATGATGTATGCCACGTGGTAGATGTATGTGTGAGCACTTTAGTCAAGGTCGCGGGCACTTATAGTAGCCTTGGACACATAGAGAGAGAAAGTGTCAAGGACTATGGAGTTTAGGGACTTGAGGCACTGGTCGCGGGCTATCAAGTAAGAGGGAAACTTGTTGATACAGGGTCCAGGTGTGCTAGGATTATTCACTTGAGAGGAGGTGTTGAAATATACAAGTGAACAGGGTGTGTGTGGGAATAAGCTCTTGGATAGAGGCTGTAAAAGAGAAGATGTAATTGTGAAAGAACCTGTGAAAAGGTGAGAGGAATCTACTGAGAGAGAATAAAGGGTAGCATGAGAGAATTTAGGAGTGTGGAGTTATTCTAGGAGATATTCAGGGAAAAGAGAAGAGGTGGAGAGAATCAGGCAAGAGGTGGAGATATTCTAGGAGTGAATCATGGAGAAATCAATGGGATTTGATGCTTGATGTAAACTCTATAAATTGAGGCATAGCCCTAATGAGAATTTGCTGGTTTTTGAGTATCCATGCCTACATTAATCTATTTGCTAATTATTCACTAATTACATCTTAATCATTTGCTAATCACTTTGTTAATGATGTTGATTCTAGTGTTTGATCCACCATAGCTCATCATTTTGCTCAAATTTCAACATAGATGACTCATTTGACTACTTGGAGGCTTGCCATTTTGGTATATTGGCTTGATTTTTTGGCATATATATGTTGTTATACACCACCATGTAAAAATGAAAATTTGTAACTATCAATACCATAAATAATATAAAACTTTTGTTTTTTGTTATCAAATTTGAGTACAATTGGTTGAGTACTCTAATCCATTGGCAGAATGATGTAGCAAGCTGCAATCTATAAGCTGCACCATTCAACCAAAAAACATTTTTTGCATAGAGTGTCGATATGAATGCTGGTATCTCCGCTGGTATGCATGCCGATAATGCTATTTTATTATTGCGTAGATACCAGCATGTATACTGACATGCATATCGACGTTTATGTATCGACACACATACCAGTGCTAGGGGCATTTACAATGCTAAGAACGGGTGTCAGTAGGCCATCATTTCCTTATAGTGGCTTTTGGAAAGTTTAAGGAATGGATTGCATTGGTTGAAACTAAGATAGGAACAAAATTGAAGCATTGTAGAGCAGATGAGGATGATAACGTATGCCTAATGAATTCTTGGGTTTCTGCAAAGAAAGAGGCATAAAGCGACAACTCACACTACTACTCATACTCTAGAGGAAAATGGTGTTGTAGAACCACAAGAATCATGCTATTATTGAGATGACAAGGAGTATGCTTAATGGCAAGAATCTACCAAAATCCTTTAGTTAACATGGATGTGTAACAAAGGCCGTCAACAACGGGATGAATCCATGGGCCTCATTTGGTAAGAAACCTTTACAACTATACACTTGAAAGTTTTTAGGTGTGAATGTTATGTACATATTTTAGATTCTCAAAGGACCAAATTGAATTCCAAAAGCTAGAAATGCATTTGCTTTGGGTTACATCACAGAGTCAAAGGGATATCGGCTCTATAACCCTTTGGCAAAGAATGTCATAGTGAGATATGATGTGGTATTCTAGGAACAACCATGTCAGATGGACAAGGAACTTCCTTCTTCTTCATCATGTAACAAGGAAATCGCCAAATCAACACAACCTCCACATGTAGGATGCCCTTCCTTGCATTCTGATAAAGGCATCCCATCCCACTTCCTATGGATGTGAATTTCAAAGATGAACAAGGGCACGATGTGCCACGATGTGCCACAAAGGTTTTGATAGAGGTACTCAAGAGCCTACCACCTTTGTTGAAGCTTCTCTCTCCCTCATATTGTGTACACAAATTTCAATTTAATTCATGAATGTGTTCTCACCTTTTGCATAATGCACTCACGTCCGTGTGTAGTAATAAGGTAATATTTTAGGTACATCTATTTTTGGTACCATTAAAATGCATCCTTACACCATGGCATTATTCAAGATATTGGCAAATTCCACCTCACATGTCAAATTAAGGCAATATGCCCCAACTGGTGAATCTCTCTCGCCCCTAACAATGAAATTACAGCTTTCATGGCAAAAATGACTTATGTGTGAGGAGACCATTGCCATTTTTAGCAAGTACGAGCTCTTCTTCTCATTTTTTTGGATTGCATGACATTTGGTGGTGGATATAACTTTGCATTAGGGGAAGGTTGAGGTCTATAGGGGCCCTTTAAGCTGCCATATTATGATTTTAATGACTTTTGGTTAAAACGTTAAGTTTCTTTGACTTTAGATACCTTCTTGTTCTTCAAACGGCTAGAAGTTTGAATTTCAAAGTTTCCCGCCAAAATTGAATTTGAAATCGAGCGAGCAAAACTATATCATGTGACATATCTATGGAAAGAGCTCGACAAGTAGATTTTGGATCTGTAATCTCCGACAAATTTTGAGCTCATATGTAGAAGTTATGGATGTCCGAAATTTCAAAAACTTCCCCCCCACTTTTTGGAAATGAAAAGTACAAAAAGGCATCTTCTAGAGAATCTTTTGACCACCTTTAATCACCCAACATTTTTGTATACATGGCATCACACGATTGGCTCTTTTCCTTAATAACCTTTTAATCACATGGCATCTTAAAGGGCCCCTATAGACCTCAACCTTCCCCTAATGATACTTTGTGTTACTATTTCTTGACATCATGTCTTAACCATGCTCATGAAATGTTTTATGGAAATTAATATGGATTTGGTAGTTTTGAAGTCTTTCTTGCAATTCAAACTCCTTGATTTAAGAACTGATACACTTGAGTTAATCCTTGGGGGGTGCAATACTAAGTAACCCTATCTATCACATGCGTTCAAGGGGTATTTTAAAAATCCCTTATCTGTGAATTTTTCATGAATAAAATGATCCCTTTTTCTTTATGTAATTACGGGTTTTTTTTCAAAATCGATAAAAAAACCCCTTCTGTAAATGTATTTCTATAAATTTACCTTACATTTTTTAATTTAATAACCCCTTTATTTGAACTCACATGGTATACTTACATAGTTTTAGGTGAACCCCCAAGGAGTTAATACAATAAATGTTTTATTGGTGCTGATTATGAGGCTGGTCCATACGTCATCCACTTGATTGAGTGTTAGTGGAATTAACTAATGAAATTGATTGGTGTTGATCATAAAATTGATTATTGTTATAGGATAACACACACACACATACATTATTTGTAAACTTCTAGTAGCTAATTAGATCATTTAATGGCTTCTTTTAAGAGTGGTGAAAGTTGTTATAAGCACCTATAAGTTAATGCAATCTCAACCTCATCATGTTTCATAAGATCTTATAAGTTCTAGAGATGTATTGTGATCTCATATGGCCTTAGAAGGATAAATATAGGGATATCAAGCAATCATGTAAAATTAAATAGGAGAACATAAAAATATATAAATGCTAATAAAAGATGTTATGGTTTCCTATGTGAGCTAATGAGATCTTATAGCACCTAATGAAAATCTCATGAGGTCATTAAAGAGATCCTAAGAGTACCCTAAATATCATACAGCTCAAAAATCTCATCTAGAAGTTCTCAAATCTCATTATAAATCCATATAATTTCTTTTTGACCTCACAAACTCATATAACATCTTACAAGATCTTAAAGGGCTCATAAAGTAACATTTGACATATAGTCTGGTAAGTTTATATATAACCTTATAAGATATCACTAGACCATATGAGGGATCATACAATACCTAATCAATACCTCAACACACATATAATCTCAAAAGTTAGTATAAGATAATATACGAGATATGAATAGCCTTGTAAAATCCTAAAAAATCCATAGTAGCATCCTATGAGTTCACAAGATCTCATATGATCATGTGTGATCAAATGCTTTCAAGGGTCTCACTTACACTTTTATAATACCATTAATTGTTTTTTATTTTATGACCTCGAATGATTAATATGTAATAATGCATATGTGCTTATGTATCCTTTTTTAGGCTTATATTATTGTTATCTTGTAATTGTAAAGCAATTAAGTTTAGAAAGGCTAATAACTCTATGTTATGTAGGAATTTACTATTTATAGACAACAAAGAGATGGAAGAGGAGAGGGGGGTATGTGGTGTGCATGAAAGGTATGTTGTTTTTATAGGAGCTTTAAACTAGCTAATAGGATTCTAAACTCTAATGAGCTCTTTTTTTTTGGGCGCAGGGGGGGGGGGGAGATTGTGGTGTGCATGAAAATTATGTTGTTAAGTTGATTTAAAATAACTATTAGGATTCTAAACTCTAATGAGCTCTTTTTTTTGGGGGGGGATGTGGTGTGCATGCAAAGTATGTTATTATAGAGCATGCTTCAACATGCATGCATGCATGCATAGAGTCCATGTATGATCTATTCATGCATATTAGAGCTATGTATGCTCTAATATGCATGTATAGAGCATGCATAGAGGCTACATGCATAAATGTTATATACATGCATTGAGGATATGTATAGATACTTATGCAAAGATTCCTCTATTCATACTAGCAACATGAAAAAATAACTCCCATATCACCCAAGGGTGTATCATTAATAGAAAGGGTTTAGGGTTTAGAGGTAACCTCAAATGAATCGGAAGGGCAAGTTATTATACCAAAACAAATAAGACCTATAACCATCAAGACCCACATAACAACAAAATAAAAAAACATGTGGTCACAACCTTAAACTAACAAAAATGTTAATCAAAATGGTAGAGGAAATTCTTAGGCATAGAAGCCTCTTATGCATTCTCTATACATTCATATTTGGATATATGCATGCTATATGTATGCATATATGAGCATACATATGTGTTCATAATAGTTATTACATCTATACATTCTCTATTTTTGCACTAGTATACAAAGTAAATCATACATAGACCATGCATAGGTCTAATATGCATACATAGAGTATTCTTATGAATATAATGGCCTCTAATGCATAATCTCTCTATGCATAGAGGCCTCTTTATTCGTAGAGCCCTCTATGCATGCTAGTAACATGGAAAAAAAAGGGTTTAAGTTTTAGATATTACTTCAATGGGAAGGGCAAGGTGCTAGATGAAAACAAAGAAGACCCACAAACACATGAACATAAAGCCTATTCCATAAAAATGAGAGAGAGGTCTGCTCATCTTATGTGGAGGAGACAATTTCTCACATTCTATGAAAATATCATATAAATTTTTTAAAAAACAAATATTATGTGAAATAAAACATAAAACCACATAAGCCCTACATGTTAGTAAGAGGAGAAGAAGAAAAACTATTTTGTTGAAGAGGAGAAGCAAGGAAATAGTAAGAGGTCACTATTCACAAATGGAGGTCGTGGAAGCATGTTAACGTGCTTACACTTTTTGTGGTTTTTAGCAGTAGTAGCATTTAGAGATGGGCATGTGGTAAAATGTTTACAAAACTAATCATCAGTTGTGTTAGAGATTATACATCAAGATTCTCTTTGTTAAGAGCTTTCTAATGATATATCGCATGATAGGAAATTTTTCATTGCAGGTAATATTTGGACCTAAAAACTATCATAAAAAATTTGTTAATTAGCACTATCGTAGACGCACAAAAAAGTGCAACACGTTAACATGCTTCCACCTAGGTAAGGAAGAGCTTAACCGTAATCACATGCATTCATTACATTATTAGGCACATACCTTCATGTGTTGCATGCTTGTGGGAAAGAAGAGAGAGAGAAATAACTAAGATTTGTAGCTCAATTGGCAGTGATTTACTATTGTAAAGTTTTTAAGAGGAAAAATTATCATCCAAAATTTTACCTAGGTAATAATTAAATTATTAGTCGCGCTACTACTCTCTCCTCCCTCCTCCTTCTCCCTTATCCCCTCTCTATGGTTCTATTGTTGTAAAAATAAACATCTTGGATGTTGTACCTCCTCTGAAATCTTCTACATCCCGCTCCATTTTTTGGTAACTCTTTGCGCTTTGGAGCATCTCTTTTGTCTTTAAAGCTATTTTCTTTTTTTGTAGCACCTCTGTAAGATTCCTCCCCAACCTCTCAAGATGTCCAGCATCTTCCCCTGTAATCAAATCCCTCTTAAGAAATATAAAAGATGTTGTTTCTACCAGTTTTGGCCTAGAGAGAGAAAATATTCTAGAAAGAGAATATTCAGATTTTAAATATTTTTGGATAGAAAAATATCTCATCTTATTAAAATAAGTTCCCCTGAAACAGAAGTTCAAAAAGATTTTCAGAAGGTGCATTAGAAATTAAGTATAATCTGTTCAAGAGGCATTATCCTGGGGGTGAAGATTTTTTTGAAATTTTAAATTAAGGTTCCTATGGACCAATAAGATTCATCCAGATGTAGGGAGGAGATAAATGAAGAAATAAAAGAAAAATCTCCCAAAAATGAGTAAATACTCACATAAGATGAAGAGTTGACTAAGGCCAAGGTTAATAGTAAAAAAGGGAGATATTTAGAAGTAATGATGCATTTTTGACACCTCTGCATGGGGGGATTCCCCTCATGAAGGAGGCTCCTATTTCACATGCTTGAATGAGTTTTAAACTCCCAAATAATGGGATATTTTTATCTCTCCTCTCTCCTATTTCAACTAGATTCAAAAAGTGAGCAAAACTAACCTAAAAATTGTCGAAAATTGACCAAACTGATCTGGAAAATTCTAGAATCAGTTGGCTTGGTTAGAAGCTCACTTTTTCCTATAAATAGAATCCCTCTCCTTTGTTGAAACTTAACAGTGTTTTGCACTATTACCCTGTCTCTCCCAAGTGCCAAAAACAGTGAATCGTATTCATAATTCATTAGTTTTTGACCTTCCTTCTTCTAGAAGATTGGTGGCCACTCTTGTCTCAAACAAGAGTTGAACCCTCAAACCATCAAGCCAAAGGAAAGGTCTCAAAATTCATTTAGTAAGTTGGTGATTCTTCTCTTTTCCATTTATTTTATGGTTTTTATGGTTTTTCATGCTTTTTGTCTTCTCTAAAATTGCAAGTGATGTTATGCCTCATTGCAAAAGGCATTCCCCTCTCTTCTCTAGTAAATCCAACCATTCTCTATCCTAGGTGAATGATTAATGATTAAAGTCAAGTTTTTTATAATGTTTTTCTTAAATAAGTAGAAAAATATTTACTTTTGAATAATCTCAATACTCTTGGTGCACTTTTAATTAATTTTAGAGACTTAAAAATTAAAAAATGGTCAGCTATACAAAGGAGGTTATGGCAAAATTTTTAGAAATTAGTGAAATAAATTTCATCTTTTAATATTCTAAAAGAGTAATCCTTATGGTTTCTATATTCTAAAGTATCATTTTCATGCATAGAAGATGCATTTTGATTATTTGTATAAAAGAAAATTAGTATTATTATAAACGTATTACTTTCATTATATTTGATTTTTATGCATAAAAGTATGCATAAAAGATTTTTTTTAATAAAGGTGTTACTTTTATCATATTTGATTTTCATGCATAGAAGTATGCATAAAAGATTATTTTTTTATTATAAAAGTGTTAATTTTATCATAATTGATTTTCATGCATAGAAGTATGCATAAAAGATTATTTTTTTATTATAAAAGTGTTACTTTTATCATAATTGATTTTCATGCATAAAAGTATGCATAAAAGATTATTTTTTTAATTATAAAAGTGTTACTTTTATCATATTTGATTTTTATGCATAGAAGTATGCATAAAAGATTATTTTTTTAATTATAAAAGTGTTAATTTCATCATAAATGGTTTTTATGCATAAATGGATGTATAAAAGATATTTTTATATTAAAAGTGTGATTTTCATCATAAATGGTTTTTTATGCATAAATGGGTGCATAAAAGTAATTTTTATATTAAAAGTGTGATTTTGATCATAAATGATTTTTATGCATAAATGGGTGCATAAAAGATATTTTTTTATATTAAAAGTGTGATTTTCATAAATGGCTTTTTATGCATAAATGGATGCATAAAAGATATTTTTTTATATTAAAAGTGTGATTTTCATCATAAATGCTTGTTTATGCATAAATGGGTGCATAAAAGATATTTTTTATATTAAAAGTGTGATTTTTATCATAAATGATTTTTATGCATAAATGGGTGTATAAAAGATATTTTTTTATATTAAAAGTGTGATTTTCATCATAAATGATTTTTATGCATAAATGGGTGCATAAAAGATATATTTTTATATTAAAAGTGTGATTTTCATCATAAATGGTTTTTTATGCATAAATGGGTGCATAAAAGATATTTTTTATTAAAAGAGTGATTTTCACCATAAATGATTTTTTTATGATGATAAAAGTGTGACTTTCATCAAAATCGGATTTTATGCATAATTAGATGCATATAGTATCTTTATAATTAAATAAGGATTCTCCTTGATAAATGACTATCTTATTCCTCATAAGAAATTCATGTTTTAGAAACCTATAAGCAAATATTCATCGAATGAAATTTAGAAAAAGAGAAATTGAAATAGTACCTTTGAGAGAGATAGTTTAAGAAGAACCTTTCCAGACCCAAACTCAGATTCAGACTATTGACCAAGACCTAATTCCTTCGTCAAATTCAACCAATGACGATGTGCCCAGTTCAGGAAAAATGTACTCAAATCTCCCACCACTGAATCTGAAACTAAGTTAAGACTTTTGATTTTGACCTGAGAATTAAGTTAACAGAATTCGAGGAATTCTGTTTGGAATTCACACCTGGATCTAGAAGTATTGAGATACGGATTTAAGATTATTCATGGTTTTTAAACAAAATCAAAACTATAAACTTACATAGAAACCCTGTTTTCTTAAAAGACTGTCTTACGCCAGAATACTGGAGGGAGCATTTGGCATATATGTTTATCTAAGGAAAGTTAGGTTGCAACAGCTGGCGGGGAGTGTTCGAGGGACAGCTCAGGCGGCAAAGCTTGCCGAGGTCTTGACCAGCCTCGGTAAGGTTAAAATGGTGCAATTCCGGTACGATGGACGAGGGCCGATGAAGCGGTCCCTGAGTGAAGTGCCAGGACACCTAAGGAGGATCCTGGAGGGTTCTGACCAGGCGATGCACGGGCTCGCGGTGCCAAGGACACCCATACGTATGTCGAGGAAGATATTATATGATAGACCAATGTTATTGTAATCTATCACACTGGATCTTGTTGTTGGCTCGCTGGTCTCAATGGAGAGTCCAGAGTGATACTATTTTGTGAGAAACAAAGACTCAATGGAAATTTTGAAGTATGACATGTGTAACCAGTAAACTGTTTGTCAATGGATTGTTTTTATTAAAGTTTTAAAGAGGAGTGTGTGCGTATCTATTTTCTAAAGCTAAAGTTAAGAAAGGCATTTCAATTATAGGTGGGTGAGTACTTGTTTGGTTCCACCGATTCCAGTGGAGGGTGGTGGTGGTGGCTAACCCATGGTGGTAGGGTGGTGGCTAACCCATGGTGGTAGGGTGGTGGCTAACCCATGGGCCGGATGGGGTTAGGCTGGAATCATGGAGTTTTAATAATCAAACTGAAAAATCTTAGGATTACACTAGGCTTCGAGTAGATAGTTAATGCCTTGATAAATTTCTCGATTGAGTGGATCAACGGTGGCTGTGCCTAATCTTAATTAGGAAATAGTTTATTCTTCCTATTCCTATAGTTGGTTGTGGAGAAAAGAAGGTGAGAAAGGATACTTACAAAATGGGAAGCTTGGTGAGGTATAAATCTTCTCTTCAATTCACTAGCTAAGTTATATTGCATATTTGGTATTCTCATGTGCTCACAAGTTATGTATAAATAGTACACATGATTGCTATGTATATAGGTACATATCCTTAAAGGAGATAGATCCTACATCCATTGAGATGTGCTCACAAGTTATGTATAATAAATAGTACACATGATTGCTATGTATATAGGTACATATCCTTAAAGGAGATAGATCCTACATCCATTGAGATGGCTCATCTCAATGTTATTAAGGCAGTGTGTATAATCAAGAACAACGTTCCTAGAACAATTCTCACTAGCCAATTGTATCTTGTGGTGCATTTGTTTGACGAAGTGACGCTTTGTGGTGTTGTTCATGTTTGATGAATATTTTTCCTTTTTCATGAAAACCTTAAAGGACTTTGTGAGACAAAGATCAAGGCCAGAAGCAAGCATGGAAGAGGGATAGTTGATGCAAGAGTCTCTTGTGTATATCTCAAAACATCTCTCTCGCACAGATCCTTCCATGCCACAATTGTGGAGCAATGAGGAGGATGACTAACTAATCACTAATGTGCCACAAGGAAAAGGAAGGCAATGAATACTAGATGAAGCATTACACCAAAAGGTGAATACATTCGGTATTCTAAATAGTCCCATAGTGGAGAAGTGGATTGGGAGATATAAGGATGCAATCAATAGACGAAAAGATCAAAGAAAAGCTTTCAGAAGAGATAATAGACACTACCATTCCCGCCCAACTCAGAACCTCTACTAAATGTGATCAATATAGAATGGCTTTGTATGGCAATATTGATGGCATCACAAAATGGAGAGATGATCACAAGAGAAGAGAATGAGTATGCAAGACAATGTGACCCTTAAGTAAGAACATTCTTCATCTCTATCTCATGCTTCGATCGTTATATACCTTGTTTAATGCACTATACTAAATGTCATGCTTTTGATTAATGTTAGTACAAACTATATAATGCAATATGATCAGAGGGAAGGCACTTTCGCGTGGAGCTTGTGGATTCTAAAAGAAACACATTTGATTGTGGTGTGATGGAAACTTTTGAGCAAGAAAGTCAAGCTAGTAGACATAATATATCAATGTCATAGAGAGGACAATCTTGAGTATTGTGGAACTATTCAAGGTTGGGTTTAGATGTTTCAAGGCGATATATAGAGGTGCTCAAGAAACCGTGAGAAGAAACATCCAAATGGGTTCTTTCAAATTGATTCCACCAAGTTTTGGAATGATGAGAAAGATACTTTTGTACTACCTCAACACTGTCAATAGGTTAGGAATCCAACCAATCCTAGCGTAGTATAATAAAAGTGTAACCCCTTTTCTTTGTGATATTAGGTTGTGTTTCACACCTATCTAATTGATCCAAAGTGGTGGTATGTTATACAAGTTTCCCCTCATTCAAAACATAGCTTTCAAGATCAATATGTGGAGGTTGAATCTCTGGGGGGATGAGGTGTAAGTACTACCTCAAATCGGCTCATTGGAAGAAGACAATGAAGTACTACCTCATTGGAAGAAGACAATGAAGAAAACATTTTGGATGAGGCCAATCAAGAGCATGAGGAACAACAATCCGAAGAAGATGATGGGTCATCTATCAATCAATGCTTTATTGGATAATGATAGTGATATTGATACTACGGAACCCCATCTTTTCATTGAGCTTCCATTAGATATAGATATTGATGAAGCAACACATATGGGTTTATTACAAGGTGGGATAGATTCATGATCTTAACATTGTTTCCCTTCTCAAAAGTTTTTAACTATCCTTTTTTTTGCTTGAAACACGGCTCCAAGGGTTCTGATAGATGTTATTTTAAAACTATAATCATTTGCTATGTGTATGTGACATGTATAACTTAAATTCAGCACACTCAACAACTCTCTAGAATTTATGCAACGAGAATAGCAGCAGCAAAATTTCACTGCTATTTTCGCTACTCAACATAACAAAATTATAGTATAGCAGCAAAATCTCGCTGCTATACTCGTTATTCAGTAGAAAAAATTCACTACTATAGGCATTAATAAGCAGTGATATTTCACTCTTGAGCAGCGATATTTTGCTACGAGATAACGACTAAAATTCCCAACATCCCGATAAATAAACGCTTATAGTAATTGCTGCTATGCCCTCGACATGTTGTAGTGATAGAGGCTTATGCACAGAGCCTCATGAGTTTCTATACATAGAGATATTATGTATAAGGGGCCTATATTCATAAAGATATTATGTATAAGGGGCCTATGTTATGTATAAGGGGCCTATATTCATAAAGATATTATGTATAAGAGGCCTATATGCATGCATATTAGAGCATACACATAGATCTATGCATAGAGACCTATGTATGAATATTAGAGTTACGCATGCATAGAGAATACGTATGTTCTATGCATGTATATTAGAGAATGCATAAGCAAAAATATATGCATGCTTAGAGATGCATAAGAGGCTTCTATACCTGTGCATTACCTCTACTCTATGATTGTAGGTCCTCTTTGTTTTGTTCCATATGTATGCTTTATGAATTCTCTATGTGTGTTGTAATATACATACATACAACATGCAAAGCTCCAATAATATGCATGCATAGAGAATACATGTGTTCTATCTATGCATGCTCTATGTGTTCTCTAATATGCATGTAGGTATATGTTTACTTTATGCATATGTATACTCTATTTAGACTATGCATAGGAGTTTTAAGGATTTATGTTTATGCATGGATAGATGGTAAACTACTTACAATATAATGTTACACGTGAAGGAGTAAATATCCCATTAGTATTTGTAATATATTTTCTCGAAGTATATCTTATCTTTTAAGAAAAAAAGGTTACCTTATAACAACATAAAATCAATGTTCATTTGTTTTTATGTATGTAGCTTGAAGCAGCAGACCTCCCCCTATGCAAGATGAATATGATTTTGTATTACAAAAGTGTTTGGAAGCTCTTTTTCAAAGGGTGCAAGACAAAGGATATTTTTTATTTCTAGAGGCCATGCTTGGCAAGCATGGCAAGTAAGTACATTCCTAAAACCATAACCTCTTTGTTTTTCCAAAACTGAGTTTCAATTATGTTAATTTCATTGTGCTTTAGGAACATTTTACTACAAACAGTGTTATTGAGCTTCCATTAGATATAGATATTGATGAAGCAACACATATGGATTTATTACAAGATGGGGGATAGATTTATGATCTTAACATTGTTTCCCTTCTTAAAAGTTTTTAACTATCTTTTGTTTTGCTTGAAACACGGCTCCAAGGGTTCTGATGGATATTTTTTTAAAACTATAATCATTTGCTATGTGTATGTGACATGTATAACTTAAATTCAGCACTCAACAACTCTCTAGAATTTTATGCAACGAGAATAGCAGCAAAATCTTGTTGTTATACTCATTGTTCAGTAGAAAAGTGTCACTGTTATAGGCATTAATAAGCAGTGATATTTCACTCTTGAGCAGCGATATTTTGCTATGGGACAGTGACTAAAATTCCCAACATCTCGATAAATAAACGCTTATAGTAATTGCTGCTATGTCCCCGACATGTTGTAGTGATAGAGGCTTATGCATAGAGCCTCATGAGTTTCTACACATAGCGATATTATGTATAAGGGACCTATATTCATAAAGATATTATGTATAAGAGGCCTATGTGCATGCATATTAGAGTATACACATAGATCTATGCATAGAGGCCTATGTATGAAATTAGAGCTGCGCATGCATAGAGAATACGTATGTTCTATGCATGTATATTAGAGAATGCATAAGCAACAATATATGCATGCTTAGAGAATGCATAAGAGGCTTCTATACCTGTGCATTACCTCTACTCTATGAGTGTAGGTCCTCTTTGTTTTGGTCCATATGTATGCTTTATGAATTCTCTATGCGTGTTGTAATATACATACATACAACATGCAAGGCTCCAATAATATGCATGCATAGAGAATACATGTGTTCTATCTATGCATGCTCTATGTGTTCTCTAATATGCATGCATGTACATATGTATATTTTATGCATATGTATGATCTATTTAGACTATGCATAGGAGTTTTAAGGATTTATGTTTATGCATGGATAGATGGTAAACTACTTACAATATAATGTTACACATGAAGGAGTAAATATCCCATTAGTATTTGTAATATATTTTCTCGAAGTATATCTTATCTTTTAAGAAAAAAAGGTTAGCTTATAACAACATAAAATCAATGTTCATTTGTTTTTATGTATGTAGCTTGAAGCAGTGGACCTCCCCCTATGCAAGATGAATATGATTTTGTATTACAAAAGTGTGGAAGCTCTTTTTCAAAGGGTGCAAGACAAAGGATATATTTTTATTTCTAGAGGCCATGCTTGGCAAGCATGGCAAGTAAGTACATTCCTAAAACCATAACCTCTTTGTTTTTTCAAAACTGAGTTTCACTTATGTTAGTTTCCTTTTGCTTTAGGAACATTTTACTACAAACAATGTTATTTGCAAATGGTGCCCATGTGCAATTAAAAAGTAATAAAAATGCGAGAGAAGAGGGTGAAAGTTCAAGGGGTGATAAAAATCAGAATGCGTGAGATTAGGACCTCGATGCAACCCTTATCTCCATAGATGTTCATTATGCTTTATTTTATATATGGCCATATGGCCAAAGGCCTTACCAGTGGCCTTGTGTATAAATGTTTAAATTTACGGATGAATAAAATCCATTTTATGTTTACTTCTTTCTTTTAGGTTTTTAAGTTTTACTATGTTACTATCTCTTCTATATTCTTTAAAAAAATTTTGGGGTAGATTGGGGGGTCCTATGATAACTTCCCAATTTTCCCCAGTTTTTTTTAGCATATTTCTGTTTCACTACTATGGGAAGCGATTATAGTAGTGAAATATGGCTGCCCACCAGGAGCGATATTTCTATAATCATTGTTAACATCTAAAAATAATAAAAGTGGCCATCCTTATCTCCTAGAGATCCACAACATGAGGATTTGAGCGATTAGTATCTCTTGCCTCTATGTCCCATGGTGCTATTTCTCCTCATGAGGGCCATAATTCCATGGTTACTTTCTTACTAAGTTATGGTGCATAAGTCAAGATTATCTGTTGAACATCATCCTTTGGTGGCAAGATAGGTTTTCTTAGCGGACTTATTGGGAGAATCTACCTTCTTGCAACCCCATACAGAAGATCTAGTCATTGGTGGATATCACCTTTGATGATGAGGTCATATTCCCAAGATTTGATGCTATCAAAGATATGGTAGTTATTGTGACAAAGCACACATTCATGCTCTGCTTCTACAAAGGGGGATTTGGCACCATGGACAATGGTGCAAGGACATCGTGAGTGTCCTCCTAGTTATCATCAATTCCACATCCCCACCTTGGTAACCTTCATCATCTTGCATCTTGCATTGGAGATCCTCTCCATCCTTATTTACCACTTCCATATGTGACCCTGAAAGGCAAGTTTTAAGATAATAAATCAATTGGTTTAACTTGTTCTGTGACTCTATCATGTCCCTCTCTTTTGGTCATTCATGGTGTTGTCTATCATGTCCCACTCTTTTGGTCATTCATGGGATTGTCTAAAGAGATAGGTTTTCTAATTTGCGTCCTCTTCTTCTATGACCTATGGATAATTGACATAATCTTCAACTAAGTGTCCCTTGGAACAGCTTGAGCCTTGCACTAGGTGTAGTAGATATAGATTGATAATGCAGTGAAGCTTCAAAATTTCAAGTGGAGCATACAGTGGTGGTGGTGGGCAAATAACTTGAGTCAAGATAATGGTATGTTGCTTACACCTTTGAGAGTCCTGATGTCAACATCCACACTAATTTGTTTTGCAATGTGTATTGAAGGCAGTCCACCACTTCTTTTAATGCATGGACACTGTGAGGTCATGCACTTCATCATCATGTGAGAAAACCTTTGATTTAATAAGGAGTAGATCCCAGACTCAAAAATTCAGCACTATGGTGTGGAGGTTGAGGTTTGACACCAAATCTTATGGGTTTTCCAAGACTATATCATCATGTATGACACCTATACTAAGGTCGTGTGGGCATACCAAGTAACCACTTTGGTTAATCCTTCAAGATAGCGAAAAGAAACTATGTTTTGGAGATTAAGCTTTTGTTCAATGCAAGATAGTTATAGAGCTAAGATCATCATCTCATCAAAGAGGTTATCGGGATGCAAGGAAGACTAGAGACCAATTCTAGAAGATGGGATTCTTTATTTCAAATAGAACAATTATTACTAGGTCTCCCATCTGCTTATTTTTTATTTGCTCTATTGTCAAGCCACCCTTTCTTGAGCTCCATGTTCTCTTTTTCTAGTTTTTCACATGTTGTTTTATATATATCTCTTTACTCAATGAGTTAGCGGATTTTGCCTTTGCATTTCATGGTGTGCTTTGAGTGACCTCCTTTCAAACTCCAACTATTTTTCTTTTGTTTTTGTAGTTCCTTTATCAACCCTTTTCTGACACCCTTTTGATTTTATCTTAGTATAATCTTTCCTTATCCTCTAGATTCTGCTGAGTTTTCACTAGCTCGTCTCAAGTAAACCTTCTAAAAAGGCCCATGCGAGTGAGCGAGCCTTCTTGATATTATATTACCTACTTTCTTAAGGACTCCTCCTTTTCCTTGTGCTTTTTTTTAATTGTATACAGCCTCTACTTTAGGTTTGCTTTCTGATATTTTCTCCATTTTGGTCATCTTGTCTACTTCTCTTTGTAGAGTGTTGGCTTTGTTGTTTGCCTCATGTAGTTATTACTACAATAATCCCTCATTCTACCTTTGTAAACTTTGCCAACTTTTCCATGGAACCTGTAATGTGGTTTTGAAGTTTAGAGAGGTTGTACTCCATTAAGGCATATGATAAAGCCACAATAGGTAGTAAGTGTTCACGCTCTTGAATAGAAATGGATTCCTCACCTAGAATATTTATTCTCAATTGGGAAAGAGATAATTTATGGGGCATGGGGGAATCTAGCTTGTGGAACATAAGGATATGCATGTGCAACTTAAGTTCTTTATCTATAGAGCTAAATTCCAGCCACCAACACCTCTTTTGGATGAGTGCCTCCATTTGGCGAGTGGGAGATGAGATGGAAAAAGATGTGGCTTGTGTGGAATGGTTGTTGGTAGAATCTTGATAGATACACTACAAGGGATCGGGCTCGTACCCGCACTCCTAGAGCCGCGAAAAATGACTTGTGGAAAAAAAGTAACGGGCCCGTGTATCAGCGCGTGTATCATCACGACCAAAGACATGCGTGTAAAAGCGCGTGTATAGAAGCAGAGTGAGACACGCTGATATGAGGGCGTATACACGCATTTTGTCAGTTTAGCTGCATTTATACATGCGCATTTCACAAAGTATCCGCGTACATACACGCGATTTTTATAGAGTTGACATATCTATACACGTGAACAGAGAGCAAATAAAAAATCCAGAGAGTGCTATTTGGTACCTGAATGCTGTTCCAGCATTCCAGCACCCAATAGCACTCTCTGAATTTTTTTTTGGGTGCATTGGACCATCCACGAGGAAGATTTAGTGCATTGTCATTACACGATTCAAGAACGACATGAATGCATACATTGTCAATACACGATTCAAGACAGACATGAATGCAATACTATCAATTCACGATTCAATATTACTATCAAAATTTTATGTGTACACATATATACAAGGGAGTCCATATATCGAAGTAGCCCATGGCTTCAGTTACAAAAATATATATACAACCACATCCTCAATATGGAATGTGATACTATAAGTCTGAGTACTACTCAGACCTAGATGATGACCCATTGCTCCCTCCATGATCAGATGAGCTCACATCAGTATACATGTCCGATGAGTAGTGCTCACGTCCAGCAGGAGCAGTGGCCCCGACAGGTGGATCATCAGTGGCAGGATCATCAACAGGTGCAGTAGCAGCTTGTGCCTGTTCAAGTAATATATAGTATATAAGTATATATATATGTAATTCAATAAACCAAAATCATTCGTTTAGAGTTTTCAAGTACATGATGTCGACTGTATGGTCTCATGGCCATCTCAAACTGTACATCCGTAATATGTCCCTCGGCTCTGAAGAGGGCCCACGTGTCACATCTGCTATGCCGGCGAGCATACCCAGTATCGTGAGCTTGGGCTTCCTCTCCATAACCCGTCGCGCTGTATCATAATCAACACAATTTGTAAGATTAAAACAGTCATAGAATCAATGAATTAAGTAAACAATCAAATAAAGTGGCAAGATACTTATGAACTCTGCCTCCCAACCAAAATCATTCGTTTAGAGTTTTCAAGTACATGTCGACTGTATGGTCTCATGGCCATCTCAAACTGTGCGTCCGTAATATGTCCCTCGGCTCTGAAGAGGGCCCACGTGTCATGTCTGCTATGCCGGTGAGCATACCCAGTATCGTGGGCTGTGGGATTCCTCCCCGTAACCCGTCGCTGTATCATAATCAACACAATTTGTAAGATTAAAACAATCATAGAATCAATGAATTAAGTAAATAACAATCAAATAAAGTGGTAAGATACTTTATGAACTCTGCCTCCCATGACTCAACGCCGCCAGACCCAAAATGCGAAGATCCAATGGTCTCCATCTGGATCCGTCGTGCCTCCACATGCTGCCTGCTCTTCACACCACCCTCTGCTCGTTTCTTTGCCTCCTTCCACTCGCGTTTGTGCGCAGTGGTGGCAGGTTTCTTGGCAGGGTAATCACCCGCCGCCGCAGCTACATTTAGCCCATCATTGTACACGAGTTTCTTAAGGTGAGATCTTTTATTACTTAAGATCTCCCTTGTTCGCGTCCTTCCCCATACATCCGAGAATGTCGCATGTAGGGGATTGGGGTACCGACTATGTACAGCACCTATCACCTCCCCAACTAATCGGCTATTTTGATCTTTAAATCTAATAAAATAATTTCTGTACAAGTTTGAAACTACCCCACGCATGTACTCCATTACCTCTTTCCCCCTCGCATCCATCACTACCCCGCCCCTATCCGTCACATCATAGTAGATCACTCCCTCCACCTCTCTCACCTCCTCCTCATCCTCACTGTCTCCTCTAACTCTTCTCCCTCTATCTCCTCTCTCACCGCATGCCCTACTACCTCCCCCACCAAAGCACCCGCCGCATCCTCCACTCCCACTCTTCCTACTGCGGCATTTTCTCTCCTCTATACTGCGGGTGGAGTCACGAGACTGGGGGATTGTCTACGTGACTATGGCTGTGAGGGAGTACATGATGGTGGCTGTGAGCCCTGACGTGATGGTGCCTGGGAGGGTGTGCGTGAGTGTGTCTGGGAGACGGGGTATGTCTCCTCGGTGGGCGTGGAAGAGGAGAAGCTGCATGCCGTCTCGCCGAACTCGCAGGCATAGACGGCAATGGAGTGACATGGATACTCGGGGGCGCGGTATAGATGCCAGGCAATCCAGGAGGGGGATGGGCATACATGTACTCTGTAAGCTCTATTGGACCAGGATGGCACCCAAAATGATTTAGCATCTCCATCATCTAAGTGTCGTACGCAAATGGATCGGATGAAGAACCTGGATCCATGAAGAATCTGCAAAAATAAAAGTATATACATGAAGGATCCATGAAGGGAAACACTCTATGTATCAAAGCACAGTCGCCATGAAGGAAATCACTCTATGTATCAAAGCACAAATGCAAGCTAGCACATATGATTTTGTGAAGGCAAGCCATATGCAGATGGGATCATCTCTCTCTTGAGTTGGATCGCAAGCATGGGTGAAACACAGTCGCGTGTAAAAACCCGTCCAAAAATGCGTGTATATGCGCGTGAATAGTCTGTGCAAACAGAGTACATGCAGACATACACGTGTTCCTACACGTGAACAGTCTGTGCAAACAGGGTACACGCAGACATACACGCGTTCCTACACACGGCCTGCGTAAAAAAAATTTCGAAAACAACCGACCACCGACAAATCTTGCTTGTAAAAAAAGCCCAGATTGTCACAATCGTTCACAAAAGTACTGAAGCAGGCACAACCACCAGAGAAGGACGGAGACAATCGCATAGCCCGTGTCTGCTCCTTGCACCCATGTCTGCTCCTTGCACTTGGCTTTAGTGCTCTGTTGGAAGAGGCGGCGACGACGGACAGGAAAGCTGAGTTTGAAAATGGTTTTTTGGAGAAGACGACGGGTTATTTTAGGTATAGACAGGTGGTCGTGTGTGGAAGCGCGTGTATTTTTGCGTGTATAATAAAATAGCCGCGTTTATACACGCGATTTTATGGATGTAGATGCGTTGTTACACGCGATTTAAAACAGTGAGACGTGCTTTTACACGCAATTAACACAAGATACAATCGCATTTATACACGCGATTTTAAGGATGTAGACGCGATTTTAAGGATGTAGACGTGTTGTTACACGCGATTAACACAAGATATAGAAACTTTTGATACTTTCATTAAAAATTGATTATGATTATATGTTTGCTCTTTTGTACATAGGATGTCATCAACCTCCTCAAGCAGTTCTGGTGAGGATGAGACAATGCGTCATCGTAATCGCGATGTGTGGTTGGGACAAAGGATAAAGTGTATGTGTAATCGATGTCAAGGATGCATTGTACGAGCGCGTCGAATTACCTTGAATCACATCTCCATGTATGGAGAATGGAATCAGACAGGTTTAGAGGTGAGTAAATGTAAATTGATAGTATTCAAATGACTCATGGTATCCAAATTAAATTAATGGAGTTGTAATATATATACTCTAATTGAAGCAGGATGCACTACCACACCCTAACATATATATATATATGTTAGGGTGTGGTAGTGCAAGTTGTAATATATATACTCTAATTGAAGCAGGATGCACTACCACACCCTAACATGGTGCCCTACGCGCGGCGGCGAGAGCACGTAAAGTGTCGACGAGATGATGCTGGAGCTTCGGGATCTATTGGTGTCAGAGATGAGTGGGAAAGGGATGACAATAGCCCTGCACCCCATGAAGTTGTGGAAGAGAAAGTGTTTGATGATATGGTGCGGTATCTTTTTAGGGATGATCCCAAAGGTATGGACGATGATGATATGGAACAAGAGCATCTTTACAAGGCTTCATCGACACCAGTTTTTGAAGGGTACACATTCTCTATTTTACGTGCTTCACTTGAACTACTCAATATACAAACAATTTATGGATGGAGCAATGCAAGTCTTGATGCATTATTGAAGTAAGCATTCTAACTTACAAATTTGAATTAGTGGTTTAGGGTTCAGGGTTTAGGGTTTAGGGTTTAGGGCTAATTGATGATATTGGATGCAGACTATTATCAAATATGCTTCCAAAGGGAAATAGACTACCCACCTCAAGAGACATAGCGAGGTGCTATGTGACATCTCTTGGAGGATTGGATTATGATCGCATACATGTATGCGTCAATGATTGCATTCTCTTTCGTGGGACGCATAAGGAGGCTCGACATTGTCCTGCTTGTGGTTGGTGAAGCAAGGTATAGAACATATGTGAAGAGTTTTGATGTACCTCGTAAAGTCTTGCAACACTTTCCTATAATTCCTCGCATCAAACACATGTTCAAGTGCAAATCCATAGCAGAGCTCATGTCAGACACTCCTGCTTGGAAGCATATTGAAGATGAGTGGCCCAGCTTTAAAACAGAGCCCAGAAACTTGAGACTTGGCCTAGGTATGGATGGAGTGAATCCATTTGGTTTCAAAAGCACCGCATACAGCATGTGGCCAGTTGTGTTGGTGAATTACAACCTTCCACCATCAATGGCGATCAAGAAGGGACATCTTATGTTATCCCTTCTAATTCCAGGGAAACATAAAGTCAAGTATATGGATTTTTATCTCGAACCGTTGATTGATGAGTTGGAGGAACTATGGAGAGGTGTTGCGGTGGTGGACATTAGTAGGCCTCCCTCCTCTCGACAATTCGACTTAAAAGCAGTGTTGATGTGAACAATGCATGACTTTCCAGGATACACAGCGATTGTTCTGGTAAGAATTCTAATTACCTCCCTACTCTAATACTATTGGCTATATTAATTATAACTATTGACTTTATTATTCTAGCTTTTATTTATATTTTAACAGGTTTGAAAACATCAGGTAAACATGCATGTCCTGTTAGTACATGAGTATGCTGACGGTTTGTGTAAGACTATATTCGATAATCATCATCGATTTCTCCCGTCAGATCATCTTAAATATGTTGCTAGTAAGAGTAACATTCCTCCACAAACACTTCGTGCAAAAGATTGGAAGCATATTTGGGAGTCTACAAATGTTCTTCCTCCAGATGGCATGAACAGGTACAGTAATGTTTTTCAATCTTGTTTTGTGTAGTCTCTAATTGGATTAAAGATCACATAGAGCAATCCCTTGTGTAGGTACTCCATTTTTTTCGGCGGACCCATCTTAAGATTAACCATCTTCTTGATCCCATGCACATCTTCAAGAATGTGGGATCTGGTATTTGGGAACATGTTATTGGTAACGAGACAATGTTAGCGTACGGGAGGACTTGCGGGTCACAGGACGTATGCGTCAAGCTTGGCCATGAGAGGAGGGTGGGTACGTTTGTCTTCCGCCTGCACCATGGATTATATCAAAGAAAGAGGAGAAGCAGGTAAAGCATGCCATCACCACTTTGCGTACTCCCACTGAATGCATGAGATCATTGAAGGGAGCCTTTACAACCACTAAGAAAAGAGGCGTTGAGCAACTATATGGGTTGAAATCCCACGATTGGCACAAGATGCTCCAAAAGTAAGTGTTTTCCAAGTCTTGTACGTTGAAATCAAATTTTGTAATGCCATAAACCATACATACATGTGCTCTTATGTGTGCAGTTCATACTACCTACTAGCATCGACCATTGTGCAAAAACAAGAGTTTGAAAAAATGTATTTATAAGATGGGCGAGCTTGTGAGGTATGTAAAACCCATGTCAGATCACCCTTCATTATACCTTGCAAAATGAACGTGCATGAGGTATAACATACTATTCATTTATTTTTCAGATATGTTAGTTCCAAAGCAATTGATCCAGCCACGTTAGATGATGTGCGTGTTATGGCAGTGGAGGTGGTTTGTTTGGTAGAGGAGACTTTTTCGCGAACCATTCTCACAAGTCAACTACATCTCATTGTGCATTTAGTGGACGAAATTGCTTTATGTGGCACTGTGCATACACGTTGGATGTTCTTCCTGGATGTTCTTCCTAGAGCGCTTCATGAAGACCTTAAAAGACTTTGTGAGGCAAAGTGCAAGGCCCAAAGGAAGAATGGTCGAGGGTTGGTTGATACAAGAGTCTCTTGTATATATTTCAGAATTTCTTGGTCAGGTGGACAACTCTTTGCCCCGTGACTATGGAGCAATGAAGAGGACTTGAGGATGACCTCTATTGTGCCTCAAGGAAAAGGACAGAGTAAAGTAATTGACAAAACATTGATTGTTGATGATCTCAATTTCACTTGCATCCTTAAATATGATGAGCAGATGGGTTACAAGATATGAGGATGCAAAGACAAAAAGGCAAGTAGAAAGAGCTCTCTTTCAGAGGCAACATGGATCTCATAAGGCGTACCCTAAGCATCTAGCAACACTTCCGAATGATATCCATGTTGATTGGTTGCATGAGGAAATGGAGAGAGCAGAGAGCGGCGAGGGACTGCATATCACGGCAGAAGAATGGGAGTATGCACGAGGATGCATGTTAAAGGTACATAGAACTAATGTTTTGCATTAGTTATATTTGCTTTTAATATTTATTCACATTGCATATTACTTCTATTTTGGTCCAGTGCACTATGTTCAATGCTATATGGTGTGAAGGCAGGCATTTTCGAACACAAAGAATTGATGAAAAGAGGAATACACAAGATTGCGGTGTCATTAGTAGCTTTGAGGGAGCTAATGGAAAAATGGATGATTATTGTGGCATAATCCAAGACATATTTAGGCTTGACTTTCGTCGCTTCTTTGTGTATGTTTTGGATGTCAAATGGCAAATGAACGTGGTGGAAAAAGGGCCTAATACAACGATAAAATGCCATGCAACAAGTGGCTATGTAACTATTGACTCTAAAAAGTTTTGGCAAACAAAGAAAGATAGGCTCATATTGCCACAACAATGTGACCAGGTATGCATTTTTTTACTAATGTGTTTCATGTACATATATATCTAAGCTGGCGTACCCCTTGACTTTTGATATGCTAATTAATTACTGCAGTATGTGTATTTGAGTAGGTTATCTATCTGCCAATGGTGCATGACATTAAATGGTGGTACGTCATCCCTATTGCACCATGTTCCAAAGTGATGTATAATACATTCACTGATATGGAGCATATGGAGGATGTAACAAGCCGCAATGAAGATGATGTCGAACATGCCAATGAAGATGTTGTGATCGATGATGATCAAGAAATAAGAGATGATCATGATAATGAGGATGAGCATGCCATTTCTCATGATCATGAGGATGACCCTACCATTGAGGATGATGGTGATGTTGATGAGGATGATCAGGGCATCGATACCATTATCAATGGACAAGATATCGATAGTGGAATAAATTTAATCGTAGCCTTACAAATTGATCAAATGGATATTGATGTTGATCGTTTGGCAAGGATGGATCTTATTGAAGATGAGATCGAACCCTAACCAATCCATCGCTGTATCGTTCTAAATTGATGACATTTCTATTGTATATGTTGTCTTTTAATTATCATCTCATGATTTATTTTTGAATATATTTCATTGTTATAAATGCATGTAGTGGGATTGTGTAATGATATATACTGTAATGTACTATGAGATGGTTTAAAGAAAATGGTTTTTAATTTTGTAAAGAAATGGAGTTTTTCTTAATAAAGTTCTCGAGTGTAATAATGCGTGTATAATTGCGTGTATATACATGCGCTGATACACGCATTTCTGAAACTAGTATACACGCAAATTTAGGTGCCAATATACACGCGCTGGTAGACGCATTTCTGAAACCAGTATACACGCAAATTTAGATGCCAATATACACGTGCCCGATACTACTCATATACATGCGCGACCATACACGTGCCCGTAACTTATCGCGTGTATTGAACGCGTGTATGGCAGCAGTGTCTTGTAGTGATAAGGGAGGGATAGTAGATGTGGAAAGAGTAGTGGTTGGTGGGGTTGAGAAGGAGGGTGGTGTGGAAATTGTCATTGGAGGTGTTAAGGATTTTGGTGAAGTAGGGGGAGTGAGGTTGAGAGTTAGGTGTTGGTAAGGCTACAAAGGATGGTGTATCTAGCACCAAGATTGGATCCACATTTTATTGAAGAGATACATCAAAGGAGAGTTATTACTATGATCAACACGTTGTTGAGGATGTATGGGGTAGCGTGAGCTCAACTTGTTGACCCTAACCACGCCCATGGGTATGGTGAGATTTCCATCAACCATCTTGATCGTTAGGATAGTGGAAGGCCAAAGTTGGTGACCCCCATTTCTCTAATTGCTTTTTAGTGGCTATGCTCACTCTAGCTCCCCTAGCTAGGATTGTTGTAGATCTTTCACTTTTTAGTTTCAATGGCAATGTAGCATTAAACTGATTGCCTCAAATAACCTGTCAAACTTGTGGGAATGTACATATTTAAAAGTTATACTATCATCATTACGCTTAGACTCTGTGTCTAACACGTCTATGGGGTTTTAGTCAAATCTTACATCCATACACTCTCTTATATCTTACTAAAGAGATCTAGATCTCTTGATAGTAACTCACCCAATGTGAGTGTTATTGGATCAAACATTACCGCTCATTCCTATTGTGTCTTTTTACTCGGCTAAAGACAAGAACTCTCATTAAAGTTATTGCTCCTTTTGAACCCAAACATCATGGGAGAGTCCTTAATGAATTTGGTGTGGATTCACTCAATTGCATGGATGGTTGAGAAGCATAGGTTTTGGCTTACTCAAGGTAGTCATTTAGATAATACTCCTTGGTGTTTGTAGCCATATTTGGTATTGATCATGTGTGTGAAAACACTAGGACCAGTCAGGGAACTTTTTCCCTCTTTAGGAGTTTTTCCCCATGCTAGTATACACCCATATTGGGGTGTAGTTATCACATTTGTATAACACACATTCATTATTTATTTATCATGTCATTATGTTCTCTCTTGAGCTTCTCCACTGTGTGTGTGTGTGTGTGTGTGTGTGTGTGTGTGTGTGTGTGTGCACATTCCTACAACGTTGTTTCCAAGATTTGTTATAAGAGCATACTCTCCTCACCCTTGTTCTGCAATCTACCCTTCACCACACGAGTCACCTGTCTTCTTTAATTGGATCAAAGGAACCCTTCTGGGAGAAGAAAGATGACCATGAAGTTTCCATTACTTTGTATTGCAAAGTTCTGTAAATTTTTTATCAAAGTTTTATTTCAGGCACGCGTTTTGGGGTTTATTCATTCGGTTTTGATTTTTTTGTAAAAATCTTTGAGGACTAGATTTGCACTAGTTTTCATCAGATGATTGGGTAGACCTGAATTGAGGTATTGTATACTGGGGGAACAACAGGTCTATGATCTTATGTGATAGAGTCTCGGGGGGGTAGCCTAAAAATATGTAAGTATACCACATGAGTTAAAATGAAGGGGTTTTTTAATTCAAAATTTTAAGGTAAATTTATATAAATACATTTATAGAAGTGGTATTTTTAATCGATTTTGAAAAAAAACCCATAAGTCCATAAAGAAAAAGGGGTCATTTTATTCATAAAAAAATCACAGGTAAGAGGGTTTTTAAATACCCCTTAAGCGCACATGATACATAGGGTAGTGCACCCCCCCTTCCCCCTCCCCAAGAAGAAGAGAAAGAGGTTGGTGTCATTGGGAAACCAGGAAAAAAGGATCATCTAGCTCAGGACAGTTTTTGATTTGTGTGAGGGGTTTGGTATAGAATCAAAGGATGGTCCATGAGATATCTGAATTCTGCTTTGTGTTTTGGATCTAAGTATCCTGGATTCAAGAGATGAGTTGTTTTGCACTGTCTGGAGAGATGCCAATTTGAGATTAATTTGGGATTGAGATGACTGTAAAATAGGATAATTTTCTTTTTCTTGACTTGGATAGGAAGGTTGGTATAGAATCAAAGGATGGTTAGGATATGAAGTGTCATCATGGGGTTATTTCTGAATGACTAGAGTGGATGAAAGCTTATGGCTCTAGAGAATTGATGAAGAACAAGGGACTGCATACTTCTCTCTAAAGAGATAACAATAGTTGGTTTGAGATTTTTTTTCTTCCCAAGAGTTCAGAGGGTAACATTTGAGTTCATAAGAGCTTCTGAAGCACGTGATTTGAGACCCCCAATCACTTGTATTTGTGTATCTCATTCTAGTGTGGTATCTGGTGTTGTTATAGAGGCCATCACCCAAAGACCTCACATGAGAGCTTTTGTCGAAGGCTTTGATCTTCAGGCTAGAACCCACTTGTTGATCAACACAACACCCATGACTGGTTTCAAATATGAAGTGTTCAGAGGTGAGAAAAGTGAATATGTCACTCAAATCCTCAGGAAGATTGAGTTGGTTGCTCCTGAACAACAATAGGGATGATGATGCTTACAAGTATAATATGGTGGGTTTGTTGTTGGAGGATGCAACTAGGGAATGGTTTGCGGATGTAGCTTGAGATGCTGAGAGAGGAAGTTGGGATAGGTTGAGAGAAGCCCTAAAGGGAAGATATGGGAATGAAAATGCTCCTAAAGACTTGTGGAGAGATCTTAGTAGATTAAACCAGGGAGAACATGAGGAGGTCATATTTTGTGGGTAGGTTTGAAGCTATTTAGGGAAGGATTCTGAGTGTCTTGGGGGAAAATCAGGTTCCTCCTCTCTTTTTAAAGAGGGACAAGTTTATTGAAGTGCCACATGGAAGGATCAAGGAGAAAGTGGAGCTGAAGGACCCAAGCACATTCGAGGCTGTGAGGGTAGTCGTTAAGCAATGGAAAAAGAAGCTGAGGAAGAAAGGGCTAGCTAGGAAAGACGGGGAAGTAAGAAGACCTGTGGAGGCTACCTTGCCTATGGATATGCATGTACAGAGGAAAGTTCATGTGGAAATCCCAAGGGTTGTCAATAGAGGGCAGAGTGAGCTATGTCAAGAGTTTCACGAGCTACTGAACAGAGGCTGGGAGTCTGAATCGAGTTGTGTTAGAGATGATTAGTGTTGATTGGAAATCAAGAATAACCCAAAGGTCAGATTGACCACGTGAATCTACTTCTTGGAATAGCCCCCTGAAGAGGGAAGTTCATGTGGTGGAAATCCCAATGGTTGTCAATAGAGGGCAGAGTGAGCTGCATCAGGAGATTGAGGAGTTGACTCAGCAGGTTGGGAGTATGAATCTAGTTGTGTTAGAGATGCTTAGTGTTGATTGGAATCAAGAATAACTCAAAGGTCATATTGACCATGTGAATCTTCTTTTGGGAAGAGCCCTTGAAGAGGTAGGTGAAGCTAATATTTTGGCTAGTAGGAGGGTTATGTTGCTAACCTTATTGGATCTTCAAATCTTTTGGCTAGTAGGAGAGTGGGCTATGTTGCTTACCTTATTGGTAGGTCAGATTGACCATGTGAATCCTCTTTAGGGAACAACCTATGAAGAGGTAGGTGAAGCTAATGTTTTGGCTAGTAGGAGGGTGGGCTATGTTGCTGACCTTATTGGATCCTCAAATAAAGCTGTAGGTCTGACCGGTGAGAAGATAAGCCTTGATGTTTCTATGGTAGGGTCTTCAAATGTATTAGATGATGGAACACATTTGCATTAGAGCTTGTTGGAGTCGATAGTAGAAGGCCCATGTGGTGATATTTATAGGATTATGGAGTTGAATGCTAAGATTCCTTCTAAGAGAGCTAATGTAGATGTGGAGGATGATGTGGAGGATGGTAGTGTGTGTGCTTCACATAGGCTGCATCATGCAATCCATAGTCATCTGAATGGATACCTTGAGATGTATACCCATATATGTCATCTCCAAGGTCCCAATAGCATCTCTAGTAATATTCTCACCATCATCAGAAACCTATCGATCTAAACCACTGTTCATCAAAACCTGCATTCAGATGATCAAGACTTGGCTGATCCATTAAAAAGCCATCATGAGAACTTGGAGAACCATCAAGTAAGATCACATCAATGTGGTCATCAATCACCATCATGAATAGTAGGCTCAATAGATGGAACCTCCAAATTTGGATCACGCACATCATGTGTAGTAGACTCACTATGAGTATTTGCACATGCATGAAGAACTAGAACACCATAAGTAGAGTCAAAGAGACTCATCAATACTAGCAAGAACTAGCTCCTCTCGATCATCATCAAGAAACTAGGTGAGAGAATCATGTACTACATCACCACTGAAAACTCGATCAAGAATCTGCATATCTGCACTGGTCACAGCTACATGAGAACAATATTCTCTATCCAAAACATATGGCTAAACTAGAAATATTCTCCAATGGAGAATCAAGAATCAGATAATCCTGTGCATGTGGTACATCATCATGGCATCCATCAATCACATCAGCTATGCTCTCCAAATCATGAGGTAATATGACATCATCACACATGTGAGTCGAAACTATGCACATCGGCATCTCTATCATCCTAACTATGCACATCCGTATCTTTATCATCTTCACCATTTGCTACACCATGGGAAATATCTGATGCAAAGCTAGGTACATTCGAGAACTTTTCTTGGCACTTTTGGCCTTCCTAGTTCTCCCATGCACTCTCAACTATCCATCCCATGATTATGGCTATCAAGTTCATCATCACTCTCATGATGCTCTGACTCTGAGTCACTCTCATTTGAGCTATCATACTCCTCCCTCAAATATTTAGCAGCTAATTGCAATGCTTCTATCTTTAGAATGCCTGAACATGATATGTGATCACCCCTATTGTGCAAAGATGCCATCTATGAGCATTCTCTACCCATTCCAAAAAATTAGACAATTTTCCCATGGCATGATGTAATCACTTAGCTGATGTTGCCTTGTGAAATGAGTTGGAAATCCCATCAAAATCCTCCTCAAGAGGTAATACACAATATGTTTTGTGATGACCTCTATGCAAGAAGTGCATGCATAGATAGAATTGATATTCTTTTGTATCATGGTCATGCTCGTGGCATAATTCACATTTCCTCATCTTCTTCTTCTTCCCCATTAATCATAAATCATAAACACACTATTGTGCTGGGCTAGAAATTAGAATTAGCATGGGCATAGCCCCTTAAGTATGTTCAAGCCTTAGAAAGGCATGGAAATATTAACCTTGGAAACCCTTGGAGTGCCTTCTCCATGATGCGCTTAACAGCTACGCTACCAGATCTGCTCGAGACTCCGCTTCCCACTCGGACTACAAAGCCGTGCCGGTTTTCCTGAGAACCGCCGACCTTTGATTCTAGTTTGAATCAAACTCCAGACCGCGGACTTCACCCTGGCCTAGGTGGACCTTGGAAACAACAACATCACTTGATCCCATCGATCTCACTATCATCACTCAATCCAACAGCAAAAACGTAGAGACGTCCATCATTGAGAAAGATCATTGCGGGTAAGAGAGTCAAGGACTCTTAGGCCGTGATCGCCAAACTGTTCGTGGCAAAACTGCCATTAATGAATAGCTGAGACAAAGATTGGATTGAAAACTTTATTGCTTGCTTTAATATTCAAAAAAATGCATGTTGAAAACAAGAAGAAGGTGGTGGTTATAACTCCTCCATGCGCCATAAGTGTAAAATGAAAGGTTCTAAGTGTTAAGAGTGCATTCACACGCTAACATTATGTAGCCTTACATCTTAATGACATCAATAGTCTCAATGCGGGCTACACTAAGAGTGCATTCACACGACAACATTATGTAGCCTTATATCTCAATGCTATCAATAGTCTCAATGCGGACTGGTGAGTTCCGTAACAACAGTGAGTCATGAAAAACGACAACAAGTCATGAGTTGTCGTTTACAATAAGCTGTCTTGATTTTTCACTAGTCCTAAATATTGATCAATTTTACACTCATTTAGAGACATTGAAGAGAAATATATTTAAATTTTTTTAAAAATGTACATATTGCTAATTTAAAGGTGAAAAAAATTTCATTTTTCGTGTCAAATAACAAAATAGAAAAAACAAGGTCAATACAAGATCTAATATTCTTTAAAACTACTAATAATTCACGCATGTCTATGTAATGTATAATATATTCTTTACTTAGAATTATAAAAATATACTTTTTTTCCTCCAAAAATTTAACTAACTTCATCCCAATCATTGCACCTCATCTAATCATTGAATTAGAGTATATATTTGATGTTACGATATGTAGGTATATGGAGTCCGTGGCCATAGAAGAGACTTATTGAAAGAAATGATTTCTCTAGATTCAAATAGAAAACTAACGATCCAAATAGTCAAATTTTAGATGGTAGTGAGTGCTACAATTTATCAATTTACTTTATTTTGATCTAATAGTTCGATTTAGAGTTATCATCTTTCAAACAAAAACACAGTTCTTAGTTTATAACAGTTAAATTTTAAAGCATGAAAATGACAACATCTGTCATTTTAAGAAATTGATGAAGATTTGAATTCTAGAATCCACTTTGTTAACAAAATTGATTCTAGAAGCCAAAATTTTGGACACACTAATGTTTTTATTAGATCAACTTTGTATACAAATAAAATTTATTTTCTTAAAACAATGCACTAACCCTATGTAAGAGTTTCATCAAATTACATTGGGTCTAAAAGTAATGTCAATTTTATCACTTATCAGTTTGTTGATAACACGCTATGCATAACACGTTTGTTGATAACACGCTATGCATAACATGCAGTGTAGAAATGTGTATTGGTACAAAACTTCTCCGTGCTCAAGGGAAAGTATGATCTAGAGATGCTTAAAAAAAGCAAAAAAGAAAAGAAAAGTGAAATTTGTCGACGTGTGAACATGCTTAATTTGCATGATATATAAATTGTTGTGTATGGATTTGAGTTAAAAAACTTCTTCACACTTGCACCACAAAATAATTGGTATTTTGAAAAGAAAAAGATCCAATGACTCTCGTAGTTGATTAGAAGAGTTTCTTATCTTTTGTAATTCTTTTTTTAATTGGACGTTTTTTGGGTTTAGAGTAAAATGTAAGTAATGTTTTATGCATTTTTTTTCACAAAAGTAGTGTTTTTTTTTTAAATGTTTGACATGAAAGTGTGTCTTTTGTCTCCATAAATTTTAAAAAAAGGTATATTTTTGGATTTTTTTTCCCAAAAATGGAGTTGAGTTATCGTTTGCATGATTTTGTTGTCGTTTTTCATGACTCGCTGTTTAACTCTAAAGGGCCCTAGCCATTGGTATTTCAGTTTTTTCTTCTTGGAAGAATCGATTTCATACATAAGTACTAGGTTGCCTTCTTGTAGATTTCAGGTTGTCAAACCACCGTTTTCATGTGAGCTAGATGGCACTTTGCACAATAGGGATGATCACATATCATGTTCAGGCTTACTAAAGATAGAAGCATTGCAATTAGCTGCTAAATATTTGAGGGAGGAGTATGATAGCTCAGATGAGAGTGACTCAGAGTAAGAGCATCATGAGAGTGATGATGAACTTGATAGCCATAATGATGGGATGGATAGTTGAGAGTGCATGGGAGAACTAAGAAGGCCAAAAGTGCCAAGAAGAGTTCTTGGAGATGTACCTAGCTTTGCATCAGATATTTCCCATGGTGTAGCAAATGGTCAAGATGATAAAGATACGGATGTGCATAGTTAGGATTATAGAGATGTCGATGTGCATAGTTTCGACTCACATGTGTGTGATGATGTCATATTACCTCATGATTTGGAGAGCATAGCTGATGTGATTGATGGATGCCATGATGATGTACCACGTGCATAGGATTATGTGATGATGTACCACGTGCATAGGATTATGTGATTCTTGATTCTCCATTGGAGAATATTTCTAGTTTAGCCATATGTTTTGGATAGAGAATATTGTTCTCATGTAGCTGTGACCAGTGCAGATATGCAAATTCTTGATCGAGTTTTGAGTGGTGATGTAGTATATGATTCTCTCACCTAGTTTCTTGATGATGATCGAGAGGAGCTAGTTCTTGCCTAGTATTGATGAGTCTCTTTGACTCTACTTATGGTGTTCTAGTTCTTCATGCATGTGCAAAGACTCATAGTGAGTCTACTACACATGATGTGCGTGATCCAAATTTGGAGGTTCCATCTATTGAGCCTACTATTCATGTTGGTGATGACCACATTGATGTGATCTTACTTGATGGTTCTCCAAGTTCTCATGATATTAACCTTCATGCTAATCATGTTGATGGCTTTTTAATGGATCAGCCAAGTCTTGATCATCTAAATGCAAGTTTTGATGTGAATAGCCAAGGTGGTTTAGATCAATAGGTTTCTGATGATGGTGAGAATATTACTAGACATGCTATTGGGACCTTGGAGATGACATATATGGGTATCCATCTCAAGGTATCCATTCAGATGACTATGGACTGCATGATGCAGCCTATGTGAAGTACACACACTACCATCCTCCACATCTGCATTAGTTCTCTTAGAAGGAATCTCAGCATTCAACTCCATAATCCTATAAATATCACCACATGGGCCTTCTACTACTGACTCCAACAAGCTCTAATGCAAATGTGTTCCATCATCTAATCCATCTGAAGGCCTACCACAGAAACATCAAGGCTTATCTTCTCACCGGTCAGACCTACAGCTTCATTTGAGGATCTAGTAAGGTCAGCAACATAGCCCACTCTCCTACTAGCCAAAACATTAGCTTCACCTACCTCTTCACAGGTTGTTCCCTGAAGAGGATTCACATGGTCAATCTGACCTACCAATAAGGTAAGCAACATAGCCCACTCCCCTACTAGCCAAAACATTTGAAGATCCAATAAGGTTAGCAACATAGCCCACTCTCCTACTAGCCAAAATATTAGCTTCACCTACCTCTTCTCAAGGGCTCTTCCCAAAAGAAGCTTCACATGGTCAATATGACCTTCGAGTTATTCGTGATTCCAATCAAGAATAAGCATCTCTAACACAATATGACCTTTGAGTTATTCTTGATTCCAATCAACACTAAGCATCTCTAACACAACTAGATTCATACTCCCAACCTGCTAAGTCAACTCCTGAATCTCCTAATACAGCTCACTCTGCCCTCTATTGACAACCATTGGGATTTCCACCACATGAACTTCCCTCTTCAGGGGGCTATTCCAAGAAGTAGATTCGCATGGTCAATCTAACCTTCGGGTTATTCTTGATTTCCAATCAACACTAATCATCTCTAACACAACTCGATTCAGACTCCCAGCCTCTGTTCTCTATAGCTTGTGAAACTCCTAATGCAGCTCACTCTGCCCTCTATTGACAACCCTTGGGATTTCCACAAGAACTTTCCTCTGTACATGCATATCCATAAGCAAGGTAGCCTCCACAGGTCTTCTTACTTCCTCGTCTTTCCTAGCTAGCCCTTTCTTCCTCGTCTTTCCTAGCTAGCCCTTTCTTCCTCAGCTTCTTTTTCCATTGCTTAACTACTACGCTCACAGCCTCATCGAATGTGCTTGGGTCCTTTAGCTCCACTTTCTCCTTGATCCTTCCATGCATCACTTCAATAAACTTGTCCCTCTTTAAAAAGAGAGGAGGAACCTGATTTTCCCCCAAGACACTCAGAATCCTTCCCCAAATAGCTTCAAACCTACCCACAAAATATGACATCTCCTCATGTTCTCCCTAGTTTAATCTACTAAGATCTCTCCACAAGTCTTTAGGAGCATTTTCATTCCCATATCTTCCCTTTAGAGCTTCTCTCAACCTATCCCAACTTCCTCTCTCAGCATCTCAAGCTACATCCGCAAACCATTCCCTAGTTGCATCCTCTAACAACAAACCCACCATATTATACTTGTAAGCATCATCATCCCTATTGTTGTTCAAAGCAACCAACTCAATCTTCCTTAGGATTTGAGTGACATTCACTTTTCTCACCTCTGAACACTTCATATATGAAACCAGTCAATCATGGGTGTGCTGAGTTGATCAACAAGTGGGTTCCAGCCTGAAGATCAAAGCCTTTGACAAAAGCTCTCCAGTCCTCAGTGGGGGAACCGAAACATGTGAGGGCTTTGGGTGGTGGCCTCTGTAACAACACCAGATTGGGGGTCTCAAATCACCTGCTTCAGAAGCTCTTATGAACTCAAATGTTACCTTGTGAACTCTTGGGAAGAAAAAAAATCTCAAACCAACTATTGTTGTCTCTTTAGAGAGAAGTATGTAGTCCCTTGTTCTCTTCATCAATTCTCTAGAGCCATAAGCTTTCATTCACTCTAGTCATCAAAAATAACCCCACGATGACACCTCATATCCTAACCATCCTTTGATTCTATACCAACCTTCCTATCCAAGTCAAGAAAAAGAAAATTATCCTATTTTACAGTCATCTTAATCCCAAATTAATCTCAAATTGGCATCTCTTCAGACAGTGCAAAACAACTCATCTCTTGAATCCTTTAGGATACTTAGATCCAAAACACAAAAGCGAAATTCAGATATCTAATGGACCGTCCTTTGATTCTATACCAAACCCCTCACACAAATCAAAAACTATCCTGAGCTAGATGATCCTTTTTTCCTGGTTTCCCATTGACACCAACCTCTTTCTCTTCTTCTGGGGGGGGTGCACTACTAAGAAACCCTATGTATCATGTGCGTTCAAGGGGTATTTAAAAACCCTCTTACCTGTGATTTTTTTATGAATAAAATGACCCCTTTTTCTTTATGGACTTATGGGTTTTTTTTCAAAATCGATTAAAAAGACCACTTCTGTAAATGTATTTATGTAAATTTACCTTAAAATTTTGAATTAAAAAACCCCTTCATTTTAACTCACGTGGTATACTTACATATTTTTAGGCTACCCCCCCGAGACTCTTCTACATAAGATCATAGACCCGTTGTTCCCCCAGCAATTCAGGTCTACCCAATCTAGTTGTTTTGTCAGGATAGGCACTCTCTTATCCTGTATTGAATCCCTTATTCAAGTACAAATTTGCCCAGCTTTACAGTCATTTTGGTATCAGATTTAGGCTTCAAGCTGGTTTCCCTATTGGCAACTCATAGAATCCTTTCTTCCTTGCTCCTCATGACATGTAGATCGAAGACACAACAGCCCTTCTAGTTGCTATGCTTGCCCTGATTCTATCCCAACACAAGCCTGAGACCATGCAATCAAAATCAAGCTACCCATTGATGATCTCCCTAAAACAAGTTTTTCACTCCAGGGCCTGCATTCATACTGGCAACCCAAGTTTTTCACTCCAGGGCCCGCATTCATACTGGCAACCCAAGCATTATCTCTAAAAACTACCCAAATCCTTTGAGCTCAACCCAATACAATCAGATTTTGGTTTTCTTAGCTTAACAATTATAGAAATTCAAAGCTTAGAATTTGCAGAAAGTAGCCAATTGCCCACATACTGAGCCATTAAATAGAAAACACTTCAAAGACTCAAACTACATACTATTTTATACAAAGATGACAATGATTTCCACTCAATTGAGCTCTCAATTGAGCTCTCAATAGTAAGAAGGAAAACAAACGATGACTACTTTATGCTTTTGTTGTAGAATTGCTAGATTCTAAGTGTTGAGCAGCCTCCCTGTGAGATGAGCTTCTGGCAAGAAATTGACATCCACACTAACCCCACTTCCAACCATCAAACAAGCCTAGGGAGGAGCCAAGTTCCAATAGAAGCCTTGTAGATTCTCTAATCCTTTAGCTCACCCAGGTCTTCACCTACACAAGCTTTTCTTTGGCTCCGAATTCCTCTAGCTCAGAGATCCTGTAGTTTCCCCACGGTCTCTGACACAAGTTCTTCCTCCTCAATTCATCACCAATCCAGCTCTCTCTCTACTCACCTAGAGTCTCAACTCCCTCTACTCTATGTGTAATCCCAATTCAATGTTTTTTTCCTCATTTTCACCTATGTTTTGTACTATGCAATCCTCAACTGGCAACAAAAACATACTTTGCCCCTTTCTTTGTCTTCCCTGACTGGTGGTGCCCTCCTCATGCAACCAAGTGGAATACCACTGATGTATAAACTATGGATGTTCACACCAAGGCATCATCCCTATGCATATGACCACCTATGAGTCACTCTTAACATCATAATACATCCATTCACTTATTACCATCACCCTTACATCAAGGACATCCTATGGCTACTCATAGCCATCCTCTCTCAAGCTTGAACTCTCAACCATTCTTTTCTACCGTGTGAATAGATTCCATATGAATGTCAGATGCATACATCCATGTATCATCTCATCATGCATATCATCCACCCTAAAACTTATTTTCAACACTTTCTACATGCATCTCAATCACCTTCTATCAAAAACTAGACCATAAAAAACTAAGGACTTCTTATACAGTTACTCTTTCTCATATTTACACCTACCATGGGCTTCTAACTGGGCCTCTGATCCCTCTTGCAAGCATCACCAAATTTCTCCTCACATATAGCCCAACCCCCCTGGTGGAACACTTTCAAGTGTTCCACAACATTCTTGTGTACTCTGAACAAGTGATCTTTCCACCTGGATCAAATGGGAACATCATCTCTCTCCATAGCCTTCTAACTGCACCTTCTCTACCTCCTGGAGCATCAAGTACTTGCAGGCATCTTGTAAACAACGTAAGTGTTATACTTCTATCATTAGAAGGCTGCACACTACTCAAAACACAAACTTTGTCAACCCCTTTCCCAATTCCAGAGTGTACCTGCATGTAAACTATCTCTTGGTTCCATGCTCTCTCAAGAAATCATTGAACTCATTGGAGAAATACTATCCCCACCATCTGATCTCAGGCATTTTATTTGTATATTGTTTTCCTTCTCGACCAAGTCTTTAAATCTCTGAAAGTGAGCAAACACCTCACTTTTCTCTTTCATTAAATAAACCCACACTTTCCTAGTGTGATCATTTAATGAATGTAACATAATACCTATAACCTGTAACTGTTGCAATCTTGGTCAATCCCCTTGAATTGGAGTAGAAGGCCTATTCTAATGTATTCTTTATTTGTGAAGAAGAGTCCTCACTTAGAGAATTTTCTTCTATGATCATCATAGATACTAAGTCTCAAAAGTTGGGAACATTCTCTCTGACTACAATGGAGGTCCTGAATGACTTGTACTCTTTGCCAAGCCCATTCAAACCTACGAGATGCTCACTAAATCATCATCTTCCATCGATACATTGATAGACCTAAGAAATTCAAAAATGCCCTTGATCTTTAAAGCATACTCACTGATAGACATGCTTTTCTTCTCCACACTATGCAACTCTTGTTTTAGTTGCAATTTTCATACCTTTGTGTCTAGAACATCTGCACTAGGTTTTGCCATGCAACTACTAGAGTGTTGGCATCATGTATGTGTCCTATTGTGTCTGGGACACTGATTGAAAGCTAATACATGACTTTTCTTATATCCTAGTTCTAGTCCTTAGATGCTTTTACATCTACTGGAGTAGCATTCTCTTCAGGCAACTCTAAAGCCTCCTCATTATCTCCTTTGACATAGTCCCAAAATCCTTTACCCACTAGAAAATTGGTCATTCTAAACTTCCAAGCATGGGAGTTGTTATTGTCCATCTTCTCACTGACAATCTATTTGATTCCATCAGACATGTTTGCCTGCAGCAGCCAGAAACATGCAAATAGATAATTTCTGTATGCAACCTATAACACAACAATATCTTATGTGACTACCGTAGTGGTACTCCAGCACAACTTGTATATCACTAGATGTAACCAGAGTATATGTAAATATACCCAAGATCAGCAATACATATACAAGCACTGTCTACATTCCCAAAATACACTACTGCACTGCAATAACCAACTTTTGAGCAGAGACAAAGTTTTGCACACCTTATAGGAACCTCCAAGCCTGTGAAGAAAACTCCTTAATCGGAGATGTGTAGTGCTCGGAGCTACCCAGGGGTGTCAAACCTAAACAAGAAGTGGAAGAGATGATGATGCTTGTACCGCTTCCTTCCTTAGTTTTCTCTCACCCATTAGGAACTCAATGGAGTCTTTTTGGGCCCTTTAATTTGCCATGAGGTTATGGAAACGTTTAACTTCTTGACAAATAGGAGCCCGCCATGTAAGCAAAAACCAATGGTGATTAAGAGAGGTGTAAGAGTGGTCAAAGGGTGCACTTTTTTCCCCAAAAAGGGGGGGGGGGGGCAATTTTACAATTTTCGGACCTCCATAACTTCTACATACAAGCTCCGATTTGAGCGGAGATTACAGATCCCTGATCTACGCATCAAGAGCTTTCCATAGATATGTTACATGATATGGTTTTATTTGCTAGATTTTAAATTCCATTTTCTCCCCAAAATTCAAATTCGAATAAAGTAGTCGTTTTGAAGCTTCAAATTAGAAAACATTTCTTCTTAAGAGAAAAGGTTTGACTCCCTTAAATTGCCAAATAAAAGGGCCCAAGAAGACTCCATTGAGGTCCTAATGCTCTTGCTTGCCTCCTTAGATCTCACATGAACCGAAACTCTAATACCATAAAGAGAATGCTAGGGAGAGGGAGAGCTTGAGTTCCTTATTACAAGCAAACACACACACACACAACAGAGAGCAAGACACAAGAGATAGATGGATGGCTAAATTTTCTTCTATCCTCTTCTCTTCTCCACAACCATATATCTAAAAAGATAAGAGTGTCATTAGTATAAGAGAAAGTACTCTCCTACAATAACATACAATGATCGGTCCATAGTGTGAACTCCGCTATATGTGCTGGCGCTATAACTGTGCCATAACTCTAATACTCCAAAGTGGCTGTCACATAGTCTGTCATGTGCACTGGCATCATATCAACCATAATCTCACTAACCATGCTAGTGGCATAAGTGCAAAAACTATCACCCAAGCGGGTCATCAATATCCACACACTAGTTGAGCTTGACATCTCAACAAAAAGTGTAAAAACTATCACCCAGGTGGGTCATCAATGTCCACATAGTTGAACTCAACTATCAGAGTTGAGCTCGATATCTCAACAAAAAGGTGTGTTGGCACTTGTTTCTTTTATCATGCAAGAATATTGTCACTATACTCATGGTCCTTGTTATCATGTCTTATAGTTTTTTATTTAATTTTATCCATGGGTAGGTGGGAAAATTTTTGCAATAACAAGATCTCTCAGTGGAGATAATCAACCACACTACTTGCCATTATCTAGTCGAGTGTAATGGAATGGCAAGAGTGGAGGGTGACAAGTCCCACTATAGAGGAGTGCATCTCATGTGCTATTGTTTGTGGAGGCCTTATATCCCAAAGTAGGTACAACTCCAGAGTTTGGTGGTGGTACAAGGTGTATATTGAAGGCAGACTTGCAAACCAGTCCTGTAGCTCTTAGTTGTGGAGAGTGATATGGAGATATGTACTTATCTCCCCTTGTACAAGAGTTGTAGAGTCACAGAGTTGGGTGATAATGATGGTATGAGTAGTGATGATTTTGTCGTGAATGATGTACCCTTAGGCTAGTAAGTGTGCGATAGTCACCCTTCTTTTACACTATACAATTACATTTTAGCATATTATCATGTCATGGTAATCCATTGTGAGCTACCTTTTTATGTAGAGGTGATGGCCAAACACATGGCGATCAACTCATCCTACAATCAATCACTAGTGCAGCAAAGGTAGGGTGTATTATGAAGGTGTATTTTCATTGATAACCTTGCATATTCTGAGTAGTTAGTGGTATTTATTTGTAGTGCTATTTATTTTCCCTCGGGTTTTTTTTAAGCAGTGGGATGTTTGAACTTCTAGCTATGTAGTGTACTTCTTTACATTTAGAGATTTGTAGCATAGGAGTTTCTTATGGTTTGGACCATGATTTTCTTTTTGAGTTTTCATGGAAACGTATCAAGCATTGCAATGTCTACTAGACTTGTGAATTGCTCTTTTGGTGTTATAGATTGATGGGGTTCTATATTCTCGAATGATTTATAAAGCCTTCTTGCCATTCTCCTATGAGTGTTTAACATAAGGATGGTATTAGGTTTTAGATCAATGTTACTCTTTTCATTTTAAATGCAATTGATGAATATGGTTTTCAAGTTAAATAAGCTTAGCTACTTTACCATAGATCATGGTATTGGCATGTATATATTTCATAGAGAAATATAGTTAGATTACTTGTCTTTAAATGTTGCTTGCAAACTACACTCGTTTTCGCAGTGCCCGTGGGTTTTACACTCACAAGACATACGTACTCATCTATGGTAAGTCTTTGCCAACTTCTACGACTCGTCTTCCATATTCTATTGAGACTACAAATTATTTTGTTAGATAATTTGAGAAAATTCATGAGTTAGTGAAATTGAATTCTCCTATGAGTGTTAACATAAGGATGGTATTAGGTTTTAGATCAATGTTACTCTTTTCATTTTAAATGCAGTTGATGAATATGGTTTTCAAGTTAAATAAGCTTAGTTACTTTACCATAGATCATGGTATTGGCATGTATATATTTCATAGAGAAATATAGTTAGATTACTTGTCTTTAAATGTTGCTTTGCAAACTACACTCGTTTTCACAGTGCCCGTGGGTTTTACATTCACAAGACATATGTACTCATCTATGGTAAGTCTTTGCCAACTTCTACGACTCGTCTTCCATATTCTATTGAGACTACATATTATTTTGTTAGATAATTTGAGAAAATTCATGAGTTAGTGAAACTGAATGTCCAAAAATCTTAAGAAAAATACATGAAGTATGCAAATCATAAACGTAAAGATGTCATCTTCAACAAAGATGATTATGTACTTCTTCACATTAAGAAAAGGGGACTTAAGTGAATAGAGACTAACCCTCTAGTAAAGTTAGCTCCTAGATTTTATGGACCTTTCAAGATTATTGTAAAGAAAAATGATAATGCATACAAGTTAGACCTACCCTTCAATTGGCATATCCATAATTCTTTTCACATTAGTCTTTTGAGACCTTTTAAAGGACCTCTACTTTCTCATCCTATATTAGAAGAACCTCTTGCATTAATAGATGAAGAAGAACATCTTGTGCCAAAGTCTATCATTGACCACCATGAGACCACCACTACTTGCACAGGCAACACTTATGTTAAGTATCTTGTGACTTTCAAGAATCATCCTATTGAAGATGCTGCCATAAAGGTTTTTTCATTCTTATACCAAAATCTTATCCACTCATACCATCCATGTAATTGAGATCAATTGTGACCCGAGCAAGAGGGAATGTTAGTCATAACATCTATGGTCAAGTGGGGATGCTTATGTGATCATTACTTACACATGGTTTATGTGTCAGGAATATTTCATGTATGGGATATACCTTTTATTTATATCATTTCTAGGGATTAATGTGTTAGGGATATTTTATGTATGGGGGATACACCTTTTATTTATATCACTTTTTCAAGATTAATGTGTTTAATTAGCCGTGTGTGCTAGTATGATATAGTCAATATTAATGTGTTTGATTGGCTTTGTGTGCTAACTAATATTATTTTGATGTAGGCGATGTGATTGAGTGGCAAACTATTTATTAGTTGCACAGGTGGAACATATGTCGGACCACAATATCTTGGAAGACATGTAATCACCTATTATGGCATTTATATTTTTGGAAGGCAAAGGCCTTAAACCTTTGTATATACCAATTAGTATTTATACTTTTGATATGTCCAAGACTTGATATTATGGCTTTTTTTTTTGGAAGGCTAAGGCCTTAAACCTTTGTATATACCAATTAGTATTTATACTTTTGATACACCCAAGACTTGATATTTTTAGCTTGCTATATTTTTGGAAGAGCTTGTATGCTCGAAAACTCAAAAGACTCTTAAGCTTTATTTTTGAGTTGTCTTTTTGAAAAGTAAGCTTTAATATATATAAATATGGATGAGTGGTACGACGAGCCACACCCGTCTAGGGGAGATTGAACCCAATTTTGTGTCGATGGCGGTGATCTCTCTCTTATTTTTTAAGCTTCCATGTTTATTTGTTTTGGTATAAATTTGTTTATGTAAGGCTTATGCTACTAATTTATTGCAAGTCTATGGTTTAATCTAATTTTTGTGTTTGAGAAAAAGAATTGGTCTTGACAGTCTAAGAGGTTAGATGGTTTAGAGATGGCATGGTTCATTAGGCATCACTATGAGTTTACTCCCTAGTTTCTAGTAGCACACCACCTCCATCTTACTTGTTTTAGATCAACTACCTTCACAAGAACACCCCGGTGTGAGGCTTTGCCATCTACTGTATCATTAAGCATTATTCTTCTATATCCCTATTATTGTGAAATTTGAGTGTTTTAGTTTGTGTTGTGAAATGAGTATTTTATATGATAATTCTCTTGTATATACACCGCATGTTGTATCCTCTGACATAGACTTCCTAGTTTTAGGATGAACCAACAATGGACTATGACTTGTTTTTAAAACTAGAAAGCACATGGATGCTTCTCTTACTTTTGATAGGGAAACCTTGTTCTTTGTCTTTTATTTTTAGCTTGACTTATTTAAAGTCTATAGAAAAGGGTCTTTTTTTCCCAACGCGCCTTAGGCCCAAGATCCTCTTGTAGTTATCATTTTTTACTACGTGTATAAGTGCTTGCCCTATAGGCACTTTTTTATTTGCTCGTAGAGGCGATGTTGTGAGGAAGCACCTTGTGGGGTTTTGAACCCAGGACCTCCTGGTTCAATACAAACGCCTTTACTACTTGAGCTATCACCTCATTGGAAGAAAAGGGTGTTTAATTCTTGTCCTCCAAAGAAAATGGACTTTTCAATATTCAAAGTCTAAAGAAAAGAGTCTTTAATTTTTATCCTCAAAAGAAAGTGGGACTTTTCAATATTGAAGAGCATGTCAATATTTCATAAAGCTATGTACCAGAGACATTAAATTCCTTAAGATGTGAATATTTCATAAAGCTATGTATCACAGACATTGAGTTCCTTCATTTCTTAATTTCGAACATTAAGTGGCCTTTTTTTTCTTAGCAATTTAGGAGAGAATTAAAGAAGATAAAAAGACAGAAACATCAGTATCTTGTAGTTGTGAACTCTACACATAGGATTTTGAAATGTCAAAATTGGGCTCTTGTGGTGGAAAGAGGGGCTATGCCTACCTGGGCAAGCAAGGACCTTGTGAACTATAAAAATTAGACAAGAACAAGCGTGTGTGTGTGTGGGGGGGCGCGCGCGGAAATGGTCGTTGGGAATTAATGCGCTCGTGTAGGAAGCTTGGAATTGTCCACGTTTTCTCCTACGTTTCACGCTCGTTTGCTTTCATTTCACACTCGACGTATGCTTACTACATATAAGTGTGTCAATATTGGATTGCTGAATTAGCAATTAGCAATAGTGTATTAACACTAAAATGGCTTCTCATCCCAAGCTGCGCGTGCTTTGTCTTCATGGCTTCCGCACAAGCGCTGCCATCTTCGAGAAGCAAATCCTACGTTGGGATCCCTCAATCCTTGAATTACTAGACCTGGTATGCATGCTTTTCTGCACTGTAGCTTATCGGATTTTGATCAATTTTTCGAAATCAGAACTCAATTGAATCTCTATTAATTAGCGCCCTCTTTTGGGCTTCAAATGTTTTTTTTTTAAATTTAATACATCGATTAGCTTCCTCTTTTTTTCAATCCAATCTCTTCTTTGATTAATTGAATCCGAACTCAATTTAATTTTCATTAGTAACTTCGAAATTTCTTTCTCGTAAAATTAGACTTTTCTCGATGGACCTTACCCTGCCCGTGGCAGGGCATTTTTCCGGGGCCTTACTTTGAATGGTATCAATTCAACAAGGTGAGGTAGCTATGATTAAGGCTTTGTAAAAAGGTTTAATTTCAAATTTAACCTAAGAACATATCAAATCTAAAAATCTCCTCCTTGCTTTTTATGCAGGATTATAGTGAGTTCACCAATCTTGAAGAATGCAAGGAGTTTATCACTAATTACATGCAAGAGCATGGCCCTTTTGATGGTTTGATGGGATTCTCTCAGGTCATATTAGCTCCCAAGCCATTTATTCTGTCTGCCCATTATCAAACGTAGGATTTCACACTTATTCCTTTTGTGAGTTTGCTTTTTGCGGTGCAGATCAGTAATTAGTTTGCAACAAATCCTTAGTGATGACTGATTTAGTCCACAATTAATGTAATCATATGCTTTCTAGCCTAATAGAACCTTCATTTTCAAGTAATGTAAGTATTGTGGTACAATTTAATAGACCAATCCAAGTGAATCCATGATCTTTTCATGACTAGGAAAGAGATCCTTGTGTGTATTCTTGCAGGGTGGTGTCTTGGCAGCTGCCTTTGCTGGTCTACAGCAAAAGGTAAGTATTTCCCAGGATTATGTGAATTGTGCTGCTGCTTTTTTTGGTGTGCGCACGTGCCGGTGTGCATACACTCCCATGTGCTGCATGGGTGAGTGCGTGCAAGCATGTGCTCTGCATGTACATGAGTTCATGCATGTGCGTGTGAAGGCTTGTGCATGTGCATGCAAGGATGTGCTCTGCATGTACATCTGTTCATGCATGTGCGTGTGAAAGCATGTGCATGTGCATGTGCATGCAAGCATGTGCACAATGTACATCTATTCATGCATGTGCTCTGCATGTACATCTATTCATGCATGTGCGTGTGGAGGCCTGTAGGTTTTCCTTCTGTGCCCCATTTTTTACCATATTTTGCCATTGTTGGAAAGAGGATTTCTAGACTAAAGTTCAAGCTCCCTCCTTGTCATGATTTTCAGGGCCTAGAACTTCAACATCATCCTCATCTCCGCTTTATAATCTTGGTAGCAGGAGCTGGCTTCAATAACCAGCAGCTGATGCATGAATGCTACTCTGAACCTGTCAAATGCCCATCAGTGCACATCATAGGTAAATGGGAAATGCTACATGACATAATGGCACATTCAATGCGTGCATCCATTTATGTTTCTTTTGAGACATTGTATGTATGCATTAGTTTAAGCACATACGTGCGTGTGTGTTCCCATGCACGCACACATGTATGACTGTTTGTATGTACCTACATAGATACATCTGTATGCATGTAAGCATATATGTATGTATGTATGTATGTATGTAAAGACATTTACGTATGCAATAGCGTAAGCAGAGATACCTTCATTTGTACAGGATGAGATACTTACACTGATGTGTCTAGTTCTTTGTTTATTTTTTATGAAGTGCATTTGCAGAAAGAGTGAGTGAGCAGCCCCTAGCTTTAGCTATCAAGTAGAATCGTACATAGACGTACGTGCATATATATACATGCATGTATGCATGTTTTTATGAATGTGTGTGTGTGTGTGTGTGTGTGTGTGTGTGTGTGTGTGTGTGTGAATGTAAGTATGTGTATGTGTGCGTGTGCGCGCGTGCGCATTCATGAAGTATTGCCTAACCAACAACCATGTGCAGGGGCACAGGATTTTCTCAAGAAAGTGAATGAAGAACTGGTGCTTAAATTTAAGAATCCTTTGGTCATCCGCCATGAGGGGAAGCATATTGTGCCAAGGCTGGGTAATTTAACTTACCATCAGATTTTTCCAAGCATTACATGTATATACTAAATTTACTGTACTGGGTGTGAGTTAATGAAGTCGAACCTGTACTTATGGCATCTTGAGGTCTTGGTGGGAGTTTATCTGATGGGTTAATTTTACACAAATGCAACTCTCTCTCTCTCTCTCTCTCTCTCTCTCTCTCTCTCTCTCACACACACACACACAGGTGTATGTGCATGGTCGTCAGATTTGTACATAGGTCATTCTGGAATCCGGCCTTAAGTAAAGCTCTCTCTCTCTCTCTCTCTCTCTCTCTCTCTCTCTCACACACACACACACACACACACACACACAACTGAATCTGTTGAGCATGTTTAGTACAGTGTGCTATGACTAGCAATGTTATATTGATGATGCTCACTATGATAACATGCAGGTGAGGAGCCAACCATGCTTTTGAGAGATTTTCTTTTGCAAGTGCAGTCTTCACCTACAGCGGTAACAGGAAAAGTAGAGACCACTATTTGCGAAGGACAGAAAAATGATTCAATTCAACATTTGGAAGAACATCCCAATGAGGTTGAGAGTGTGAGCGCATGAGGGCTAGTCACTCTTTCGGAAGTCTTTTCATAAAACCTTCCCATTTTTAGAGATGTGCATATTATATTTATTTATTTTTACAATGTCCCTAAGTTGAAGGAGGGAGGTTCAATGCTACCCCTTCATGACAAGGCAGTGGCTCAATGTTCACGAGTCATAGTTTTATGTGTGACCTAATCTTAAAATGGACAATATGTCTTTCTTAAAGAATATTACCGCTCTAAATCAGAGGGGGACTCAATGACTCGGAGCTACTCGATTGGAGCCATAAACACTGATGTCCTTACCAATACTAGTTTGGTAATTGGACATAGAAATGTCGAAAAGACAATTTTTTGTCTTGTGAGTTAGCCATAGTATGGAATTGTTTTCCTAAGGTAAGTGGTCACAGTGTGAACAAACCTTCTATATTGATACTTTCAAGACTTCAACTAACTTTATGTTTTTCCATTGTTAAAAAAAAGTAGAGAGATGTAACTTATGCTTTTTAAGGATGAATTTTGTCTTAACTTTTGAAGAAGTATCGTCAATTGTTGTTGTTTGGTGGTGGATGTGAGGATAGGGCTCAAACAAGAAGACTTATTATGGAGTAACACAATTTTTTATAAGACCAGAAGTAGGATTTTGTATGGCCATGCTAGTTGCAAATGACACTTGAATAAATCCTTGGAATGTATCGTTTGCCTGTAAATGCAAACACTTATGCAGCTAGGGTAGAACATGAGTATGGCAATGCTTCCACTACTAGTGCAATGACAAATACCCAATGGGAGATTGGTGACCATCAAGTATCTTTTCAAGAAACCCATGTGAGATCCTCAAGGAGCAGGATGTAGAATTTCTTTTCAAGTAGTCCATGTGATCGAATCCTTTGGGAGTTGGAAGGGACAAGGTTAGATCTACTGTTTCATCGGGAGGAGGCTTTAGTAATCTCTCGGCATGAGTCTTCTATTCCAAAATCTCGATACCGACCTAGTGATGAAGACACTCCTCCACATGATGATGATCATGATTGGGCTCGTTGGCACGTAGGTAGAGATACTCATTATTCCTGCAAAGAAAAGAGAGAGGCAGAACGGAGGTCTCTTCTTCCAAGGAGAAGACCAAGGACTTCAAATCTAGAGAGAAGACACAAGAGTTTGTGAGCTTCATGGGTGAATTCTACATCAACAAAGCTTTAGATTTGTTGTGAGATAGCCTTTTGTGATCAGGAATATGCGAAGAAGTCAAAGCCGCAATTGATGCTTATGCAATTGAAGGGTCCGCAAGGAATTGGTGGTTGGAGGAAAAGCTTTTAGGTGGTGATGGAAAGGTTCCAAGGCAAAGTTTAGTGCTTAGGTTTTGTCTGTTAACTTTGAGTGGAGCGTTAGGAAAGAGGGGGGTGGGATAAGGATGGCAAATTTGTGAGTTCTTACATCTTACATCTGCTTCTACCATCTAGAGGAGTGTAGACTTGTGTCATCTTAACATCACTTTGCCAACATTTGACCAACTCCTCCATTGCCACCAAGCTTTTGCACTGAGCATTTTCACATTGGTTTGCCGCCCCCCCGCCCCCCCCCCCCCCCCACTTTCCCCCCTTTTTTACCATAAAATTTGGCTGCCTCTTCAAGTCCTTAGAATCCTTCTTCGATGGTTGTGTACTGCTTTGTTGAGGCGGGACAGCCTTAATCTTTCTTCTTGGGATGCTAGAATCATATCCGCTGTTGTTGTTGTTGTTGTTGTTGCAGCAGCAGCAGCAACAAATACTCAGGCCAAATGATCAGCGCAAATGCTCACTACACCGTTCCCTAGGTTGCATTATATGGCTTTAATAATAAATTTATACGAATATTACATGAATTTCGAATATATATATATATATATATATACGAATATTACATGAATTTCGAAATATCTAGTCGAATTGTAATATATCTTGGTTCGAACCTAGGACATGAGATCCAAAGAACTCGGGAGAGTGGTCTAGCCGAGATGGTCTTGCTGCACATTGGCAACAAGTTTCGGGGTGATTGGCTACACCTCTCATCTCGATGTGCTAGAAATATATCTAGTCGAATATATACATATATATATATACATATATAGAGAGAGAGAGAGAGAGAGAGATCGGCTTCTTTGCTTTTCGATCGAAAGCTTAAATTTCTGTATTGCTTTGGTTCGTGTTGCCTCTATGTGTACATGTGTATATGTGCGTCTGTATGTGTGTGTGTTGGTTCTTTGTATACATGCGTATGTATGTATGTATTGGTTACCCTAGTCACGTGTGTGTGTGTAGGCATCGTTTCTCTGTGACTCATCACTTATGTGGCCAAGGTGTGAGCCATGTCTTTATGTGCGTGTGTGTGTCTGTGATAACCCTAGTAACCAGGTGTGTGTGGCCACTTTGAATCATGTTTTATATTTAGTTATTTTTTGTAACTCTAATTTTATAATTTCACTTAATTATAGATTAATTTATTATCTATTATATATTAATTTATTGTCTTACTTAAGAGTTTATTTTAAATTTAAGCTTAGGTTGAATTAGTTATTATTTTTTAACTTTATTTACTATGTGTTAAATTATATGTGAGCACTCTAGCAATTGATGCAGAAGTTGTGCTCACTCTAGCTCAATGTTTCCATGTTTAAATTTTTTTACTTATGTGTTTAATTTGTATCTAAGCACTTTGGCACATTGATGGAGCAACTATGCTCACTCTCTAGCTCAATGTTTCCCTAAGGTTGTCTTGGGCTACTTATGTTCACTATGGACTTGTTATAAACACATTTGGTTCCATTAATTTACTTTACTTGGGCTACTTGTGTGTACTTGTAAGTTGTTTCTTGTAAAAATTGCCAAACTTTGTAATTATGTGGAGAGAGAAAATGAGAAAACTTTTGTTTTTGTTAAAAATCCTAAGACCTTGATAAAATAAAATTTTAGCCAAGCAAAGAATAGCCTTTTCTTTCAAATGAAAATGGTATTCTCCGTGTGCAAGAATATCTAGAGAAACTCCCATAACTCCCAATAAATTTAATTAATAAAAGTAAATTAGATTATTTCTTAGCCTAGTTAAAATATTTGAAATAAAATGTTTATAGTTTTCATGGAAAAAAATAATTTAACAAGGGTCATGTCTAAGGTGAGTACATTTGTTAATTTAATTGGACTAAGGTTATTTGGTCTAAGATTGTAAACCATGGTTTTTTGCAAAACCATAGTGGTTTTGGGAAAGTGGAAAATGGTAAACCGCACATAGTATTAGAAATGTGGAAAATGGTAAAGAGGTTTTGGGCAAAACAAGTGTTGTGCACCTTGTATTAGTTAAAGCTGGTGTTTTTAGCACATGCATTAGACTAAGGTTTAGTCCAGGCACCATAACTAGTGCTTACCCACATTTTAACTAGAGTAGCCACTATTTTAAATAGTTCTCATTCATTCAAAATCAAACCGTGCTTTTTAGCCCATAATATACCTAGTTGAGTCCACAATTATGTCCAGTTGCATGGTAGAGCAAACCCACATTAGTGTGCATGCCCTTCCCTAGGAGAAAAATTAGTAATCAAGGAAAGTTATTATTATTAGCTAGGGTCTAATATATGCTTAGTATACAAATCATCTTGGGAGAAACAATTAATTGTCACTATCAGCAGAGTAGCAGAGAGATTAGAGTGTCATACCTAGAATACTAGATCAATATACCATTTTGGGTAGGGTGTATTTGAGGACACAAAAATACTTCATCAAATTCAAGGTGAAGTACTGACTAGTGTAGATAGAAGGATGCTCCAAGTGGTCCTACATCAAATTGGACATTGTTTTATGCATAAGGAGGTGGAGAATAGTCAAAGGAGGGCACAAATCCCTATAGAAAAAACTAGCCCACTTTAAGAGCCCCTAGCCATCAAATATTTCAACGAATAATAGATTAAAGGTAAGCCTAGAAACCCAAATGGAAGGATGCTCCATGTGGTCCTACATGAAATTGGACACTGTCTTCTGCATAAAAGATGGTAAATTTCCCTTTAGAAAAAACTAGCCCACTTTAAGAACCCCTAGCCATCAAATATTTGAACAAATAATAGATTAAAGGTAAGCCTAGAAACCCAAAAAGCTATATTTATCATATATATATATATATATATATATATATATATATTCGACTAGATATTCGAAGTTCATGTAATATTCGTATAAATTTATTATACGAGCCATATAATGCAACCTAGAGAATGGTGTAGTGAGCATTTGCACCTGAGTATTTGTTGCAACAACAACAGATATGACCTAGGGAACGGTGTAGTGATGAGCATTTGCACTTGAGTATTTGTTGCAACAACAACAATACCAACAACAACAAATACAGATTTAGTATTCACCTAAATACATGGCCGTATACACTCACGTGATATCATAGGTTTTCTAAGAGTGAATCCCCCGGGTTTGTTTCAAGTCTATGATTTGATCCATAGACTATGGTTTGATCCATTCTTTGTGTTTGAGAAATAATTCTTCTCCAAGTGTCATAAAGATCCCGACGACATAGACCGCCTCGTATTTGAATACGCAAATGCGGATGCTTGGGCTCTTGCTCAACATGGCTACTTCTCACAATGGGTGTGACGTACAAGTATGAGCTAGACGATGCTTTGGGTAACAAAATATGATGGTGAAGAATTGATATCTAACACCCTGTAATAATGAAGTAAATGTGGTGTCACATGCACATGGAGATGGGGCCTAGGCACTTGGGCTTAGGGCCATTTACATGTGTGCCTTTAGGGACCTTAGGCTATATGATAGATGAGGCTCATTCGCATTGGAGAACTATTGATCATTTGACTATTACCCTTATGGGAGACTCAAGCTTCTATGGCTATGGTGATACTTCCTTGAGTGCATGTGGTACCAGTCAATTATGAGTGCATCTTAGTGCATCTTTCTTTCTCTTTCTTCTTCCCCTTCATTGCATTGGTATCAAAGCTTAGGCTTTTGATCCTAACCTAGGTTTTGATCCATTGAATCATTTTCACCACTTCATTAACCCTAAATTTTAAAATTCTGATTTTTTTAATTTTGGGAGAAAATGTAGTTGACTTTTTTATAGTTTAGCAAAAGCCTTTAGATTTTTCCTTAGTTTTAAATCTAGGGAGAGATTTAGGGTTTGCTCTTATGCAGAAAATTCAAGAAGCTACAAAAAATCCAAAAATTACAGAATATGGAGATTTTCTTACACATTTGAAATCTTTGCAGTCTCTTTGAAAAACTGTGCAAAGTGTAGTGCAAAATTGTTGTACCAGTTTGCAAATTTACAAGATTTTCTATGCAGTTTAGTACACTTGGTGCAGATTTTCAAAAAAGTATAAAATTTTAAATTTCTTCAAATTTAGTGCAAGAAATGGTACCAATGAGTTACTCTAAACCTTAATCTTATCCTAAAGTTGATTTTGATAAAAATTGTATAAGATCTTTACATTTTGTACAAGAAAACTTCAACATCTAATCATTCTATGCAAGAAAACTTCAATATCAAGTTTTATTTAGTCACAAATGCACAACAAATAGAAACAAAAGTTAATCTTGGTGTATTAAAGTGCAAGAAAGTGCAAATCTTGTAAGATAACAAGATTCTTGATAAATTAGACAGTTTAATGTAAATCTTGTTGTATGCAAGTGAATATTGATGCAAGTAAAGCATCCATGGTTTGAAGCTAACAAATCTACAAAAAGTTGATGTATGCATGTCAGAGATGCTGTATACAAGACAAGAAATGATGCATGAATGCACTATTGAACGAAAATTTACCTACAACTGTCTGTTAATACTCATAAAGTCCCACTGAGAGTCGAACCTAGTCCTCTGGCCTTATCCGTGTCCCATACACCAAAGGACTTGGTGGTTGTGTTGGATGTTGGAAAAGGACTATCGACCATTGATTGGTTGATAGTCATCAAGAATTGCAGCAAACTAGGCATGTGGTCTTCCCATACAAGAGAAACTTGTACATGAAAGCGATTCTAGCAATGATAGAGACTAAGGTCTCTAGGCATCATTGAACTGTTCCACAGAAGGCTAGCTACAACCATGGTGCAAGAGGTATACATGTGGTCAAGTGGTGAGATGAGAAGGGAGCAAAAACAACCACAACTAGAAGTAAAAGGACAACCAAGCCGAATGTGACAAGGAATGAGGGCAACGGGGACATGCAACTTGCCTACAGCACATTAAAATACATGGTCACACAGCCAATATTCAACACGTGCCAACAATTGCAATTTGTAACACTCAAGAAAGCAAAGAAGCAAACATGCAACCTTGGCAGTGTTCTATCACAGAGACTTGTTCGTCAAAGGAGACCATGCAGGGCTGAATCTGCATCAAAGCATATTGTGCAACATCTTTATGAGCTTATGATTCCATCTTTACAAGATCTTGAGCAAAAGTCTACAGCTACTGGTTGAAGTGCTTCGCAGAAAGACCATACAATAGTAGCTTCATCGCCTTTGGCTCAGCCCGTCCACAGCAGCATCAGAAGCACATGAGCCTCAAACAGTGCATTGCCACTTCATCACCTCTGAAGTCTGGCAACCGGCTACAACAAACAGCATCACTGCCTTGGTCTACAAGGCTCAACTAAGCACAGAAGGTCTTCTATAAGTGTTTGGATTTCGCAACCATTTAAGTGCTTAATAGTGCCCAAATTCAAGCAGATGCTCATCGAGTGCATGCCTCGAGCTAAATGCAAGTAGGAGTAACCACAGCAAGCGTAGAGTACTGCAGCACTTCATCGCGTGTAAGATCAGGCGTTTGTTCATAGGGGTAACTACTTGTGCTTGAAATCATGAGCAACGTTGCGAGCAAGTTCAAGAAGCCGGCAGCGAGGTAGGCAACAAAGCAACGTTTGAGCACTGAATTTCTTTCATTGGGGGCCTCGTCAAGCATCAATTCGTTGATTCACCGACAAACATGTGGCCATCGTCGAGCTGTAACGCTCTCGGGCATTCTCTATTGATCACTCATCAGCATCATTACATCTCAGATCTTGGCCTTGAGCTCTCCATCGACATTAAAGGCGTTAGCGGCTCTTTTGCAGGTACCCCAGAGAGCTCACAACGACGGCCAGAAGAAGAACAAGAAGATTCTTGAGAACCTTGCAGCAGAGATCGAGTCCCACAGACTCTACGCCATCATTCGCACGACATCTTCATCATGAGTTGTATCGTCAGTTCATCCAGCCTTTCAGGCGAATGAGCAGAGCTATAGCGTCTCTACGTTTCGTGCTTCTTTCCTACACGTGTTTTAGTTCGTCAAACAGGCATATTCAGAGCTTTCTCGTCCATGTCTGACAGCACTCAAGCAGCTACTCGTGTTTCAGTTCGTCAACAGGCTTATTCAAAGTTTTATCACTTCCTACACCGTATTTAGAGTCTTATCACTTCCTACAGCGTTGACTCAGTGCATCACACAGTTGCACATGCAGGTGACTGGGCAGATCTCAGGCTTCATCGATTGGCTTCATCATCCTTTTGAAGGCTCAGCGGAAGGCGATACTATAGTAGCTCTTGCTCTCTTCTACAGAACAGATTTATTTGTTTTTTAAAGAGAAAATAGTGTTGGCCTCATCGCCTCACTTTGAGGCTCAATACTAGAATAGCTCTCAGGCTTGCTTTCAGTAACGCACAGCAGTAAGCGCTCGATGAGAGAACAGGCAGGAAAAGAAAAAAAAAAAAAGAGGAAGTGGCCGCCAATGAAAGAGAAGAGAGGACGGTGGTTTTTTTTTCCTTCCTTTTGGCTTTTAGTTTCCAACCTAGGGTTTGACCCCTTTCCACATTATGGGCCATTCCCATTCCATTTTGGCCAGCCAAACCTTTGGCCGTTTCCTATGCCCATTCACTTTTGTCTAGCCCACACTAGTCCTTTTGACCACTTACCTTGCCCATATTCCATACTCTCCCTCACCCTTGAGCATTTTGAGATTGTTTACACGTGCGAGATTTTTGGTGCATGGCGGACATTTTTGGGTGTTCACACGCTAGTCTGGGGGTTCTTTCACATTGATTACATACTACATGTAGGTAGTTTACATACATTGTGAGTGTTATTCACACGCTTTTGGATTTGTTTGGGCATGTTCACATGTATTCAGAGCTTGTTCACATGTTTTGAGCCTTGTGGAAGTGGTTAGTGTGCCATGTGGTTGATTTGCTGCATTTTGGGCGTTCACACGCACACTTTTGGCCATTTTAGCATATTGGTGTCTTTTTCACACGTGGTGTGGAATTCTTGAGCACATTTGGGGTGTTTCCATACTTTCGGGCATTGGCGGGACGACATGGGGATCCATTACTACCTCTACCCTGCCTACGATCTCCGTGCTACCCACCATCATCGTCGTCAACATCACTATTACTCTATCCCAGACGATGATCACGCGGCATCCACTCATACCCTATCACTGTGGCTCTATGCCATCATCTTGATTTACCATTTCAATTGAGGAGATGCATATCATTTACCGAGTTCACACATGCATTTGGCACATCACGGCTTGGACCTTTAGATCCTTCTTCACCGACATCATGCTATGATGACACATCTTATTCATGTCACATATGGATGTTTAAGCTTCAGATGTTATTGCCTAGCTAGTTTAGACACTTATTTGATGAGGAGGATGTCCATGATGCCAGATGGTCCAGATGTTCTACACATGGTGATTTTGTTGAGGATCTGTGTGGTTATCTTTACATGGATAGTTGGACATTGCTTGCATGGGATGATGTATGTGGGGACTTGATTGATACCCTACACTCGTGAGCAGAGATGACTATATACTTGAGTTTGGGTATCGTGATGACTTGCATTGAGTGGATGATATGATGTATGTGGGGACTTGATTGAGTACCCTACACTCGTGAGCAGAGATGACTATATACCTGAGTTTGGGTATCGTGATGACTTGCATTCAGTGGATGATAATGTGGATATTGATGATGATAATCATGTTAACACATGTACACATGGTGATGATCATACACACCCATGTGATGACATTGATGTATTACATCCATATACCCATGATGATGTATCGCACACACATATACAGGATGATAGTGATACATGTGCACATATTGCCACACCAATACATATGCACATGATGATAGTGATACATGTGCACATATTGCCAGACCAATATATACGCACATGATGATGATGTATGTGATGGTGATAGTGAGAGTAATGTGTGTGAGTTGGATCATGTGGGTATGATCTTAATGGGAGGGATGGCAATGAGCACATCAAGCATTACGAGCATTACAGAGCTACCTATCTCTATTCCTTGTGATCATAGGGATACATTAGATGACCATATTGATCCAACCGATGATCTTGATGAGCTTTTAGTATTAGATGTGTTGGGCTACTCCTCTTCTAGAGTTGTTACATGTGGAGAGATTTTGGATACGACCACTACTCCTAGTCTTCATAGCATTCCTTGGCAGCATTCGTATGGATCGAGTTGTTGTGATTGAGCAATCAGGGATAGTGCATGAGAGTAGTGATGAGTTCATGGAGGTGAGACATTATAGGAGTATGCATATCGATCATATTTTTAGCATATCCTATGACATTGACCTTGAGAGATTTACATTTGATCTAGGTATTTTCTTAGATCCAGTGTTATTGGAGATTGATTTATCTTAGATCCAGTGTTATTTTCTTAGATCAAGTGTTATTGGAGATTGATTTATCTTGGGATTTAGGTCATGTAGGGACACCATTGATGGAGATTGTCTATACCTTTGGGGATGACCTTCTAGTGGCCTTGGAAATTCCATTAATAGTGAGTTGGTTGATACCACTTATCTCTCTTATATAGACACTTTGTCAGTGCTTAGTTTAGTGATGGCGATCTTTATGATGACCCAGCTTTTATCTTAGAGGGACACACACATATAAAGTGTCTTACACATGGAGATATTGTGCATGGGTTGGATCATACTCATACATACATTGATATGGTGGATCATGCCTTTGACTTTTCGAGTGGTGCTACATGGGGGACGGTGGCATGAGTTCACATTCAACTCTACATGAGTCCAACCTTGAGCTATGTTTATTTGGCTCCCATAGGTGTCGACACGAGCCTATGTTCTTTGGAGCTAGGAAATTTTCCTTTGGATGCATTCTTTGCCAATTGAGGAGCATAGTTTTTAGATATGTGGCTCAACATTCAAATGCATCTTTGACATATTTTAGTCTTGGCCTACACGATGATTCTTTTAAGCCAGGACCATTTGACATTCTGGCATGAGTTTCGAGCTTCTTTAGTGGATACCTTTTGTGTGAGATTCACATTGTGGTCGTGAGGATGGGCTTACGAATTTCCCTTTCGACCCTAGAGCTACTATCTCTTTGGAGTTAAGCTTTCCTTTTGATCCAAGAGCTACCATTACTTTAGCTTTGGAGTTGATCTTTACTTTTGATCCAGGAGCTACTACCATTTCAACTCTTCGACGGTTTGGGGTGTATACCATACATATCACTTTGATCCTAGAGGATACTCGACTAGCTTCATCATCGACACTGGTTTCTTATCCTCTCCACTTTCACCAGCTCATCATGGAACCATTGCCTTAGATTTTGCATGCCTCAGATTTCCTTTCGATCTAGGCGGTTGCATAGATACCCTCGTCATCGATGGGAGCCCTTAATCCTTTCCATTTGACCCTGGGGGGTCATATAAAACATGTATGGGGCTTTTGCTACATCGACATTCAGTCATCATTAGGACGTGTTTGGGGTCTTCTTGGGCCCTTTTATTTGGACACTTAGTGAAATGCTTAAAATGCTAATCAAGCTTTGACCAAGCTAGTGGCCTAGGCCTAAAAATGCATTTTTCCTTTTCTACAAAAAAGAAAATAGGCCAAAAGGTAATCTAATCATTAGATCTTCTGTCCTTGGGAAGGAATATGGACCTAACTGCCTTTTTGTCTTGTAGTGAAGTACCTTTCACAAAGAATGTTTGAAAATTTTCGTCACTTTGTTCCCTCCCTTTTTGGAAACGCGTTTAGGGTGTTTTACTTGGGTAAGGGCTTCTTTTTCTCTCTCTAGGAGCCATGGCCTGCAGATCTGGACCTCCTACTCCATCATCCTCTCCACCAGCTCTCATGGAAGAGCTCACCATCCCCTCTTGTGAAGGTACAGATCTACACATCCTTGCAAGCTGAAGCTCTCCATCTCCATCACTAGCAAGCTCTCCATATCTATCATCCTCTCCACCAGCTCTCATGGAAGAGCTCACCATCCCCTCCTGTGAAGGTACAGATCTACACATCCTTGCAAGCTGAAGCTCTCCATCTCCATCACTAGCAAGCTCTCCATATCTATCTCCTCAAGGCCTCCATTTCTCTATATCCATCTGCATCTCCTCCACCTCCATCTCCATCACCATCTCCATCTTCATCTCCTCCATCACCATCCACATTTCCATCCTCCACCTCCATCCTCCATCTCCATCATCTCCATCACCATCCACATTTCCATCTCTGTATCCATCTACATCTCCATCTCCATCACCATCCACATTTCCATCTCTGTATCCATCTACATCTCCATCTCCATTTGCTAGGTACAATGGCTCTACGGGACATCACCAACAAGCAATCAAAGTTTCGCTTGCACGTGGACTTAGACGAGGAGTATGCCACAATGCGAAGTAATCGAACGAAGAGATGTATTCCTGCTAAGGTGCTACGACTTCAAGGTGCAAAAGCCATTGATCTTTGGACTGATGGAAGCATTTATCCCCTTGATCCACAGACTGGTGCACCTCCCCCTTTTCGTAATATCACGCAGGTCGTACGCTTCTTGGGTGATGGTTATAATGGTTTCTTAGGGTACTGTCAGAGGCTCTATTCTTTGTACTTGCAGGAACTCTCAAATCAAAATCACCTCAGGAAGCTTCTAAAATTATGCAAGGCAGAAAAGGAAGAATGTGCGTCAACTTTCATGGCCACAAAGGAACATATGCTGGCTCGAGTCAAGGATCTAGAGAAGGAGGATGCAGAGCAGAAGATGAAGCTTGATAAAGGTGTGGAAAGGAGGGATCGAGCTATAGAGAACTATCTCCGTCTTCGAAACTCAACTCGGAACCTTCGCCGACGTGTCGATCATTTCACTCACCTCCCCGTGGGATATAATGCAAGGCAGCGAAAGCGCAAGCCTCTGAGTCTTCTTTCCAAAGATGGGGGGGCTCGCAAGCGACGTGTGCGTCAAACAAGGTAATCACAGCTTCAAAACTAGCATTACATTCCTTTTTCATATAGTTATGTCATTGACTCTGAACTATGTGATGTCCAGGGAATGTGCTAAAGCAATATTAGGTTGTTCCAATACTGAGGAGTCTATCCTTGAGCACATTATTCCAGAGCAGAAAGTAATCAATACGATAACCAATCCAGTAAATGGTGCGTTGCGTGACAGGATTCAAAAGTATTTTCTCAAGGAATTCGAGCAGATTGTCAGTCCCGTTGACATGCTCACTGTGTGCGACACAACAGGTATCAGTGATAAGGGATACAGGGCTTTGTATACTTGCATCACAGCACGTCTACGAGGCAAAGGAATGACACGATCTATACTTCCAACACCATACAGTATAGTTATGGCAAGGAAGTCAGCAAACAACAATATTGCCGACTTTCTAGGCGGCTAACAGATGGGTGGATGGTAGCATGCCAATGTCAAATTCAAAAGATTTTGCTTACAACAAGTTTAACAATGTTTACGTCGAGATGGAGGCGCTTCAACGAGCTATGATTCAGTTTTATGATATGACATTAGAGGAGACGGATGGAAAGGCTATATTTGTCCTCAAATTCGATGAATGTCAGGTTGTAAAGGGCCAAAGGGTGGAACGTACAAGTCTGACACTCATGAGCAGGGCATTGAAGCGAAAGAGCTTAGACGGCGAAGATGAAACAGGTGATGCGGAGAATAACTTGCACACAAAGCGATGCAAGCAAGATTACTTTGGAGTGCAGTCTGAGAAGAACATATGGTGGCAGGCGGCATGGACCCTTCCGCACGAGGACCATGACAGTCTGAGGTGGTACTTCACCCGTACAGGTATTCAAGGAGTGATACACATGCAATCAAATGGTGAAGTCTTGCATGTGCCTGGCACTGGTCACTTTGAAATAGAGTGGCACCTTGGTGGTGATCTCAAGACCCTCAAATGCATGTTGGGAACTAAAAGCGGTGCTAACACTTTGTTTCCATGCATCTTTTGTTGTCATCCAAGGATGCCAAGTGTCGCAGTGGGGAAGGCCAAACAAGCAACCAAGGTGAAAGGTCGTAAGCAGGCAAGTGCAAAGGGCTCAAATCAATTACAAAAAGGGAAGGGTATGCACGTCTGGCTCAATGGAATTATGAGCTGCAATCAAAGCAAGGCACCATCTCGCGCAGAGGAGGATGCTACTTGGAACCCTATTCTTTCAATTCCACTGTCGTGAGTACATGTGTGTACCTTGCACGCAAGACTTAGAATTCTGGACAAATTGTTGATGCTCCACATCAATTATGCTTGGAACATGGAGCCATAGTCACGGCGAGAACAGGGCATCAAAGAGCTTGAAGTTGTTTTATCATCCGTGGGGCTTCACGCAGGTGCTGTCACCCTCTCTAAGGATCGCAAAAACCCATCAAGTACCCAAGATAACCCTAATAAGATATGTATGGGTGGTGCAAAAGCAAGACACCTGCTCTCAAACTATGGTGAGGCTCAAAGCCATACACATTTTGAATTATGGAAGCAGATTTGTGATGTAACAACCTATCGAGGCAATGAGGCGACACTAGGATTGAAGCGTGCACATGTGTGGGAAGCTTGTGATGAGATGATGAGGCTTCTTGAGCGCCCGTATCTTGATGAAGCAGAGATAGCTACATTCAAGACTTCGATTGACAGATTCACAGAAGAAATGATCGATGCTTGGGGGGAAACTCATATAACACACTACATGCATATTCTCTATGCGCACAGTTCCTTCTTTCTAGATGAATATGGGTCTCTTGCACTCTGGAGCAACCAAGGCATGGAACGATCACATTACCAAGCCAAGGCGGCCTATTTTAAGAACACGGGTCATGGCGGTGGCAAGGTTCGCATTAATGCATTTCAGGAAATGTTCAATTGGTTTTACCGTGCACTTACTGGGAGAAAGGCCCAAAAGCGAGCCGGAAATTTGTCTTTGAGGCGCAAAATCATGAAGGTGTTAGGTGCAAGGCGAAAGAGAAGGGTGCAATGCATCAATGGCACGTGAAAGAGCGAGGCAATGGCACAGTGGTCGACTAAGAAATGGCCGTGTGTGGTTACCCACCCAATAATTCTTGTTCGCCACTTTTTGGCGCGTTCATTTTGTAAATTGACTTTTTTGTAATTTTGGCCCCCTATAAATATCAGTGAGTTTTATAGTCATTTTTAAAAGTCTTGACTTGTGAGCTCTCTCTCTTCCTCTCCCCTTGACTCTCTCGCGCGCTCTCTCTCTCTCTCTCTCGCTCGTGCACTAATATCTCACGCACATGGAGCCCCCAAATGATCCTCCCTCCAATACGCAGGATGACATTTTCAAAGACCTTGGGCCCTTACCGGTGGCACATAGAACTGCAATCCCAAACATTTACCCACAAGCCCAAATGGATCTGGAAGCTGAGCGTGTGAGGCTTGAGCGAGAGGCCCAAGAAGCCCAAGAATGCCAAGAAGCGAAGAGATTACACAAAGAAGCAGAGGACATGGAGGCAGCTGAGAGAGCAAGAAAAGAAGCCAAAGAGACCGTCAGAACACAGGAGGACGAGGCAGCAAAGAAAGCACAGGAGGATGAGGCTGCCAAGAAGGCGGAAGAAGACGAGGCAGTTAGGAAGGCGGAGGCAGATAAGAAGGCTGTAGAAGAAGCTCAGGCCGCCGCAAGCAACAAGAGAAGATTAGCATTCTTTGCTGCGGAGGAGGATTGGCTTAACAGAAAAGCTCACGGATTTGTTGCTGACCTGCGAATGGCCGGATATGAAGATGACACAATTTTGGAAGCGGCTATACAAAGTCTTCGAGCAAAGAGGAGAAATGAAGACACAGTAGAAAGGAAGCACCTGCCGAGCAATAGGATTCTCAATGCAATGCTAAACAGAGTCTTGGCTCGTGCACTTGGTAAAGGAAAGAGAAAACTCTCAGCTGAGGAAGTAGAAAATAAGAGACAGAAGCTTGAACGAGAAGCCAGGGCAGCAAACACACGGAGGCTTCGTGAGGAAAAAGAAAGGAAAGATGAAGAGGAGCGAGTAAGGAAGGAGGCAGAGCAGAGAGCAGCTCAGAAGACTCCATCTGCAAAGGCAAAGAAAACTCCAACACCTGCAAAGGCTAAGAAGGGGAAAACCATTCCTAAACGCACAGAACCCCCTTCCGATAACTTCCAAGAGCAGCGACAAAAGTTTAAAAATGACACGCCAGCTTGGACTCGCCACGCGCAAGCACCACCGCCCCCAACAACGCAGAAGAAGCAAAGGTGGAGACCAGGGACAGTTGCCCTTAGAGAAATTCGCAAATATCAAAAGAACTGCACACCAATTATTCCAAAGGCACCTTTTGGGCGTCTCGTCAAAGAGATTATCCACGACCAGCGCCGGGATGTCAATCGTGTGCAAGCGGCGGCACTAGGCGCTCTGCAACAAGGTGCCAAGGATATTTTGGTTTCGCTTTTCCAAGACGCGGTTTTGTGCATGGTGCATGCAAAACGTGTCACTTTGAAGCCATCTGATCTTCATCTAGCTAGGCGTATCCGTGGAGAGGAAGCTCTCTTTCACTAGATAGGGGAAGCCTTTGTAATGCAACAAATCCATGTTTTGTAATCTCAATTTGATTAATGAAAAACCATGTCTATTTTCAAAAAAGTTATTTTCTATTGCAAGTGATTGTTGTCTTGTCAAGGTAATTGTAGTCTTTTGCATGTAATTGTTGTCGCTATGTACATTCGACCTCATGTGAACGCTCGTCTGCCACCGCCCGTCCGACTTTGGCTCGACTCGACGGGCTGATTTCTCCTGCGTCGTATGGCCCCAAAACGGTAGATCAGCTGTGCGGGGTGCGCCGGGGCCGAGGGGGGGCCGGTGGTCGCGCCGTGGAACCTGTGTGCCACGGAGCGACTTTTGCCTGTGTTGTTTGTGTTTTTGCACCTGCAATCCACTCAAGGATGTTTAGTAGTCCTTACCTGGTAGGCCAGGTCAAACAGGCAAAAGTCGCTCCGTGGCACACAGGTTCCACGGCGCGACCACCGGCCCCCCCTTGGCCCCGGCGCACCCCGCACAGCTGATCTACCCTTTTGGGGCCATACGCAGGAGAAATCAGCCCGTCGAGTCGAGCCAAAGTCGGACGGGCGGTGGCAGACGAGCGTTCACAAAAATTGATTGAAACATCATGACAGGACACGACAACAACATATAAACACATCAAGAAGATAAAACTTAAAATCAGCTCGAAAAACATCTTGATGTCATTAATTGTTTGATTTTCACAAAAGGCAAATGAGTACATTGGATCTAGCCAACTCGCTTGATGAGCTTGGTGAAAGCCTCGTGGGTGAGAGTCTTTACTGATGGTTTGTCACCAATGCGTTCGGCTATCTCTTTGGCATCAGTGATGCCTTGTCCAAGGCTAAGGCCACAAAATCCTAGGAAAGACCCTGCACTTTTATCACCAAAGCTGTAGATAGCTGCTTCCCTATTTACAAGAATACATTTATGGGCATTTTGGGCTATAGGGGCTTCAGACAGGATGGCGCTTAGGGCTCTGCACTTCAAAAATTCAGCTTGCGCATCATTTGAAAAGTCGTTGTGAATTACGCGAAGCATCTCAGCATTGAAGCTCGGGATGTAGTGCCATAGCGCAGCATCTTTTCCCTCCACCTCCTTTCGTGCTCCACCCTTTCGGCTTGCGAACTAGTCCATTTCTCTTGTGGTCTACAAAGTAGATAGAAGAATGAGTTGACTTCAAAAAATTACAAATTAAGAAGGGAAGAAATTGGGTGTACTACCTCAGTGGCATCATCATGATCCGCAAGGTCTGCATCACTAATATTGATGCTCCCGAGAGGAGGGTGACGGAATCCGAAATGGCAAGCGGCTTGTGAGGGGCAAAGCTAGTTTTTGGCACACTCTCGTAGAAATCCTTGCACTGGGATATTTGTACAAGAGTCTCTGCCACAAGGGACTCTATTGAGGCATGATTTTCCGGGAGCGCAAGCACCTTTGTGACATCTGCGGAACTGAAGTCAATGCGGATGTCATCATCTTTGGATGGCTGTTGTGTGTCTCGCATGCCCGCGTACATAGCAATGACTGAGAGAGTTTCATCCTGGTGCAGCCCAAGGACATGGGCGATGTCATCCAAAAATAAGAACTCTACACCTTCTACTATGATCGGGTGTAGAGTTCGCACTTCGAGCTCTGGAACTTCATCCATGACATCGTCCCCTTCGATGTCCCGTTTCACAGCCTCAGCTTGCGGCTCTTCCGCCAGAGTCACAAGTGCAAGAGATGCTTCTTGCACTGGGGTGACAATCTCCTCCTTTGGGTCAGCTTCCTTGATCAAGAGATAAGGTGTGGCTTTCTTTGGAGGAGTGGCCTTCCTCTTTCCCTTGCTTTTCTCTGTTCCCTCCAAGATCAGGAGGGCAAGAGTCATGTCCCACCTCAAAAAACTTGTGCCGATGTTGCCCATTCCAAGACCTACCAGGTTATCTTCTTCCTCCTCCCTTAGATATGTGCTACTAAGGCCTTTGAGGAATCTTGCAAGCCTGAACCTGAAATTTTTGTCCGCTTTGTAGGTATGCTTGATAAGATCCACAGGCACCCAAGTTCCCTCCTCGTCTTCAAAGTTGACACAATATTCAGCCATGTATGTGTCCATGTAGCTAGTGAACGCCCCAAACACGTCATTATGGAGTTCGGCGGTGCCTTCCATGTCAATAGATGTCTGAAAGATGGGTGCAAGCTTCTCGATCAAGTGACCGAGGTCAAGCTTGTGCAATTGAGATAGGAGAGCTTGGGCGGGGGTGGCCATGCTTGAGTAGCGAAGAAGGCGAGGGGACCGCAAAGATGCCGAGAGTGAGGAGATGAACTCAAAGTGGCCAAAAGTGACTTATAAAGAGGTCTTTAAAACTTTTTTTATGTTTAAAACCTCCAAAAAAATAAAAACACGCGACATAACTTAAAAGTGCACAAAATTGAACGCAAATTGCGAGTAGCCAAAATTGTTTTAAATTAATCTCTCAAAATCTGTTACATAGCTTGCTTGATATGGATACATCTGGGGAAGGGAATGCTTTTACAAAAGTAAGATGCCTCTTTCCTCTTACGTAGAGGTGTGTTATCAATCACAAATGAAAAGTCACCTTTCAGTGCAAACCTAAGGCCTAAGTACTCCCTTAGGTTCGCCATATTCCAATCAGCATTTACTACGATATCCCACACATCAGCTTGCGTGCTAACATGTACATCAAGCTGTTCTGCATCGTTGATGTCCGAATCGAGTGCTTGCCATTCGCCTCCACCAGTCAGCTTCCAACGTCTGTAAGGAAAGATAATAGAGAGTTGTTGCTTTCCAAGCTGGTACCGAACGACCATCTTCTCCGACACCACCATGCACTTTATCTTGTCACCCTGATGTTGAATAACCTTCAAATCCCACGAAGGTGGCAGAAAGACACTCATTACTGTGCCTCCCTTTGCAATCCACATTGTAGGAGTCCGGTGAACATCAGCCTCCTTGAATAAAAACACAAACAAATGTAAAGGCATGAAGAACGTGAGAGTCGCACGATGTGACCCATAGGTGCACTTCATTGCATTGCACACATCAATCTCAATCCGACGTCTGGTTAGTGCAACCAAAGTATTGTCGGGCTTTGGCCAATCATGGTCCGTGAGACTTGGTGTAGGGAGCCTCCGTAGAGTCCCAGAACCATCTCTTGACGTGGGTACAATATACTCTGCATGAAAGAAGAAAACTGAGCACTCTAAAAGCTCTGATGCCGAACAACCAGTATATAGTAGGTTGCCGATTTCAAAGTGGTGCGCCTCAAAGGTTCCAGAAAGGGCCTCTAAAGGCTCCCATTCCACAAATGTCGACGGAAAGATGTCTGCACAGAACATTACAAGAACACACTTGAAAAAATCAAGCTTCCGTAACATGAAATGATATTAGCATGTCTCAGTGCAGCCCATAAAACAAGAAGCACAAATAAAACTTACAATTTGCAGGAAAGCATTTGTGATTGGCATTGTCAACACGGAGTTGCGATGCCTTGTAGACGTGTTGGATCATCACCTGCTTGCTTCCATCAGCCCCCTGCTTGAGATCCACTATGCGGCCCTTCCAATGGTGTGACTTTAACCCTATGTATCTGCGAGAGACTTTGTGGGCTCCCCTTGTGCTTGGACGCATCGTCACCCACATTCCTTTTGCAAAGGTGCTTGTAGCCCACAAGCCAGTGTCGTCTTGTTCGTTGCTGCTGCTAAAGGACTCCACCCTTGAACGAGGTCGGTGACTCATTGTGCTTGGCTAACCGATTAAGCTAAATGCTATGAAGTTGTAGGTGTGTGAGATCTCTGCAACCTAATGCTAGCAGAGCATATAAGCTGGCAAGAGGAGTCAAGAATGTGTATAAGCTAGCAAGAGGAGAGTGAAGAATGTGTGCAAGCAAGAGAGGATGGACTTGATGGGGAAAAAAGTGGACTGTTTTCCAAGCTTTCCATAGCCAAGAAGATCTCTACAACCTAATGCTAGCAGAGCATATAAGCTGGCAAGAGGAGTCAAGAATGTGTATAAGCTAGCAAGAGGAGAGTGAAGAATGTGTGCAAGCAAGAGAGGATGGACTTGATGGGGAAAAAAGTGGACTGTTTTCCAAGGTTTCCCTAGCCAAGAAGGCACAGAAAGATAGATCTAACTTTAGGAGGGAAGGGGAAGGCAGAATGGGGAGGGAGGAGGCCAAAAAAGACTCTTTTAGTTAGAGAGAGACTCAAAACCGAATTGCTAGTTTTAGAGAGAGGAAGAGGGAGTGGGGAGAGGGAAAAGTAGCTTTAAATGAGGGATAATGATGGGGGGGCATTTTTGGCCCTAGCCCACTTTTTGAGGTGGGGTCATTTATGCCAGTTTGAGCTGTCTTTATTAAAAAAAGGTGGGAAATTTGATTTTATTGAAAGATTTTGCATTTTTCAGCCCAATTTCTTTAAAAAAAACGTATGATTCAAGTTTGACCCCTACATATTAGGGGCAGGGAAACCCAACATTTTTCTCCACATGGCCTTCTCCCATTGCACCACTCCTTAATGACTGTCATTAGGCTTGGGGCAAATTAAAGGGCCCAAGAAGACCCCAAACAAGTCCTAATGGGATGTGATTTTTTAGCTTTTGTACATAGCCACTTGTATATTTCTTTTCTTTGGGCACGACCACCCTTTGATTTCGAGGATGAAATCATTATAGGAGGGGATGGTTTGTAATGAAGTAAATGTGGTGTCACATGCACATGGGGATGGGACCTAGGCACTTGGCTTAGGGTCATTTACATGTGTGCCTTTGGGGGCCTTAGGCTATATGATACATGAGGCTCATGGGCATTGGAGAACTATTGATCATTTGACTATTGCCCTTCTTGGAGCTTCAAGCTTCCATGGCTATGGTGGTACTCCCTTGAGTGCATGTGGTACTCCATTATGAGTGCATCTTTCTTTCTCTTTCTTCTTCCCCTTCATTGCATCCCCCCCTCAGCTTCCTTAAACTTTTCAAAATCTTGAGACTTTTACTTAAGGAAATATACCCAAATCTTTCTATTATAATCATCTAATTATCTATCAATGTGGTGAAAAAACAAGAAGAATCCTCAAGTGTAATTGTACTCATCTTTCCACAAAGATCATCATGTTTGAGCTGAAGAGCCTTGGCTCTAAAACTAGCCTCTTATGGAAGCGGTCTTCGGTGCTACTTACCCATCATCATCAATGAGAAACTTCCAGCATGGCATTCTTTTGTGATAAAATCATAAGGATTATTTAGTAATGCTTCATCAATATCACTATCAACTAATGATATTGTCACACTTAGCTCAAGAACTTTGAAGTTGACATTTGATTGTTTTGTAATATCGTTAATATTTGATAACTTCTTAGACCTACCCTAAGTCTTGTTTGGTTCATTACTTAGAACATCAACATTAGGCTCTTTCGATTCTAAAAAACTTCCAGTCTCCATTTCTCTTGCTCTCTTCTTCATTTTTGACATTATCCTACAAGATAATGAATATGTAATGCCAATGTTTTAAAAAATTGAATACATGACAAAAAATATATTTGGATAATAATAATGCCAAATACTATTTAAATGTGTCAAAAAAAGAGAGCTATAACGTATTAGAAAATACATGTCAAAATGACAAAATGTTAGGGAAAAAAAATATTTTGCTAACTCCTATCTCTGCATACTAAAATTTGTGTATAATTGCAAAGATTTCAAGGGAAAAAATGACTCACTTGTGAATTGATGCTTGTGATGAGAGTATTCTATTTGATGAGATATGTTGTGTCCCTATCACTACAAGCAATAAGATCAAATCAAGTTTATTGAGAGCAGAGAAGGAACTATCGATTGTTAAAGCTAAGGGTATTCTATAACATTTATATAATTATTTGTTCAACATAGAACAATTTTACAAGTTTTAGAAAGTAATCAACACCAATAGAAAAAATTAGCATTCATGAGTTGGTCGGCAAAGTATAGAAAAAGAAGAGATGTCATGCCACTATCTTTGCAAGCAAAGAAATCAACTTAGAGAACTACAGAAGAGAGTTGGTCGGCAAAGTATAGAAAAAGAAGAGATGTCATGCCACTATCTTTGCAAGCAATAAAATCAAAAGAAGAAATGAAATCAACTTGAAAGGAAACAAAGCCAACAGAAATCAACTTAGAGAACTACAGTAGAGAGGAGGTCAATGGCTTCAATTCTTGCACAAGTAGTTTTGCATTCTTTAGAGGAGTCATTTTCATATTGTTGCTGGACTAGACTCCTACAGTTTCATTTTCTTTGTGAGGGTTGCAGGCTAGAATACCTGGAGTTTTTTCAAATTTGCAAAAGAGGAGACTCGACAGTGCAGGGTGAGAGGAGTTGTTTGTGGATCAGAGCAAAGTAAGAGCCGGAGATCAGAGCCAGCAACAACAAGGAGGTATGTCCCCTCAGACTTCTGTGCAGTGCCTTTGTTGGAGACTTGATGCGTTTCGATTCCTCCCCTCGACTGTAGCTATTGAAGCTTACGTTTTGAAATGTTGTCACCAAGTTCTTCTTGAAGGGGATCCTTGAGTTTTTGTGCTTTATTCTAAAATAATTACACCCAGGTCTCAGGGTTGTTGAGACGCTGAAATAATTTTGTATATGAAGAAGACAGAGGGTTGGGCTTATGTCAGTTGTGTCAGCTATGAATGGTTACGTAGTCTTCTATTTTGATGTTTTGGCTATGATAGGTGTGTTGTTTTCATAGAGTTCATGAAGGTTGAACCCCTGTGTGTGCCAGTCTAACGACTAGGAAATTGATTCTGAGTCAAAATCAATTGAGAAGGTACAGAGCTAATTCTGAATCAACTGAACATCAGTATCGTCAGCTGAGAGTGTAGGGATCTTGGTTTGGCTTGACTGAGTTGAAAGGAAGAGTTATTGACTTTAGTCTGAGCAGTGTGCTGTTCATCAGCAACAATCAATGGGGTCAAAAGGGTTAGAGATCTGGTGGTTCTTCTATGTGGTAGTTGTTGCTAATGTCGGATGAGTGTCTATTATGATGGATCCTAGTGTGGTTTGAGTGTTCAAAGTGTCTTGAGGTCTCAGCGGACGCAGAAGAGAGGAAGCCTATGTCTGCTGAGTCAATTTAGCCATCCTTGAGAGGACAGTGAGGTTGGAGTTAGCTATGAGCGTGCATCTGTCCTTGACAGGGAGCCAATAATGTGATATCCCTTTGAGTTTAAAGCTACTTAAGGGCCAGAGAGAGTCAGGGCGGACAAGTGGGAAGGTTTCTATTTCTATAGAGGCTTCTGAGTCAGGATTGTGTCAGACTGCTGAAGAAGAATTCAGTCTACTTCAGTCTCAGAAGAAGATCAGAAGAGGGTCAACAGAGTGTCTAGGAAGGTCTTGGGGTTGTGGATATAAGATGTGCTGATGCTGGAGGATAACAGAGAATCCTGGAGGATAAATTTATGACTGGAGTCAGTCTCATCAGCATCATTCGAAGGCAGAATCAACCAATTCTGAGTTAGGTGGATGGGGATTTTGGCCAGTTGGATGTCAGCTGAGGTCAGGAGAGGCTCTTCAGAGGAAGATCAAAGGTGGGAGCTAACCTAGCAGGATAGTTATGAGGTAGCTACATTAGATAGAGAGGTTGAGAGGGTGTTGAGGAGACTTGAAGTGTCCAGTTGAGTCAGCTAGAGGGCTACATTAGATAGAGAGGTTGAGAGGGTGTTGAGGAGACTTGAAGTGTCTAGTTGAGTCAGCTAGAGGGTTGAGGGTAGGAGCCAAGTTGATTGGTTCCCTTGGAGTTGGGATTTGGGTGTCCCCAGTTATGATCCCATTGTGTCTTCTTCTTGTGTGCCTACAAGTGGTGTAGTAGAGGCCATCACCTAGCCACAATAGAGTGGCTACAAGCTCAAGCACTTCAATTTGCTGACTCCAGCTTGGAATCATCACAAGATAAAGCTACGACAACTTTGCCACAATAACCACTATACCTACCACCACCCCCACCCCTACCACCTCTTCCCTAGTTTCAACAATACAACATGCTTCAGCACCCAGTTGTGTCATGGTGAAGTATAAAAAATTCTTCGGGAAATCCTTAAAAGATGTGGATGCCCACATCCTTGTCTTTGATAGTGCCTAGCGGGTGGATGTCCCCGGGGCAGTGGATCCAGAACGTGAAGAAAGTAACTTTTGTACCAACATTACAAAAGGGTGTAGCTCTTTGGGTTGCTCAGTATGAGTATGGTCATTTTCTGACATACAATGCAATCAGAAATGCCTTTCTTCAAAGATTCCAAGAAGATAAGACATCCACGCATGTGCTTGATAAGCTATGCCGCCAGATGAGCTAGAAGAACCTTACAGTCAAAGACTATGCGGCCAAGTTTTGGAAGCTTCTCCATACGACTGGACGCAGCCAATTGGCTACAATGAAAGAAATCCTTAATTCCTACTTCATGAAGGGATTGAGTAAGTAGTTGAAAAGGGTAGTTTGCTGATGCTGATCTCGCAAGTATGACTTTGAAGCAGCTAATTGAATCATCTCTCAGGGGCAAAGTAAGTGTTGGTGGGGTCTGTCAAGAGCAAAGACAGGAGCAAGAGCAGGGGGAAGTCAAAAATTCCACTTCTGACATACGATGCAATCAAAGATGCATTTCTTCAAAGATTTCAAGAAGATAAGGCGTCTGTGCATGTGCTTGATAAGCTATGCTAGATAAACCAGAAGAACCAAATGGTCTGTCACACGGATCTAATTTTCTAGAGAGATATAATTTAAATAAACTTACAAGAATTAATTTAATTCAAATAATTCATCAAATACCACATGCTCAATATATTCAATAATTAAAAGGAAAAACAAATAAAAATACTAAACTCATAAAGCACGACTCCAAGATTGGGTACGATCATCCTCATGTGTATATGACTTATTTTTCCCACACATAAGTATTTACGAGATAATTTATTCCAATTTAGGTCATAGCTTCCAAAAATACAAAAAGGTGCTTTTCTTGCACAACACTCTCTTATCTTAAAAATAGAGTGCCCATAAATTGAGGCTTGGATTTAAAAGCATATCACGCTTTATAAAATATTAAAGACCAAGTCTATGCTTGATATACTATGGCTTTTTCAAAATAAATCAAAATGTGCACAAGCTAGCATATGTATATACAAAGCTTGTTACAAAAATGGTGTGCCAAGTAATAAATTTGTGTAACTTCTCTTCAATCCTCAGAATCCTCTTCACCTATAAAATAACCAACAATAAATTGGTGAAATAAATATTCCATAAGCATACAAACCATAATCACACACATGCTTGCCAGGTGTAAGTAACCCGCAAATCACCCCTATATACGAACCAACTGAAACAAACATTGGAGACCCCAAACATACGTCAATATATCCACCAAACGTATTAATATTTATAATGGCATCACCCATGATATTAACATAATTTGGCTTGACGCAAAGATAATCCAAGCGTCCCTAATTATCTAAGAGGGTAGAATAATATTTGTAAGAGGTCTTAAAATATATTTCCATAACATTCGCTCTTGCTTGAGTTTGCAATTGCCCTCAATTGCCAGTTTGTTGAAAAGAACGGAGGATCTCAAGGAAAGCACGAAAATATTTCTTAGGCACCCATCTTACATCTTCACGAGGATGGTTTTGGAAAGTTATTAAATATTTTCTATATTGATTTTTAGTTTGGGTTAAAGTAGTTTGATGATCAATGATAGTATCTAGGAGTAAAATGTATTCCTCTCCTTCAATAAGAGGTGGTTCTTCATATACTGGATGAGTGGGAAGTGGTCCTTTGAAAGGTTTTAATAAGCTAACATGAAATGAATTATGAATTTGCCAATGAGAAGGTAATTCAAGTTTATATGCAACATCATTAATTTTGTGAATCACTAAAAAGGTTCATAAAATCTTGGTGCAAGCTTAACAGCTGGGAAATTTTCAACACTTAGTCGAAGCTTTTCAATTTTCAAAAGTACATAGTCTCCAAGTTCAAAATATATGGCTTTACGTTTACGATTTTCTTTCTTAACATACTTTCCTAGAGCATGATCAATAAAATGTTTTATGTCATTTAGAATGCTACTTAAATCGATAGTAAATTGATCAACAACTTCAATTTTGTGAAAGTCTAGTTGCCGGAATAGGCAAAAGTTTTCCATACACAGTTTCAAAAGGTGCTCGACCAGCCGAATGAGGAGTATTATTGTAAGAAAATTGGAGAAGATGAATGTACTTTTATCCCATGAGTTAGGTTGTTGGGCAACATAGGCTCTGAGTAGATCCAAGATAGTACTATTAGTAACCTCAGTTTGTCCCCATTCGTTTTCGGATGGAAAGCTATGGAGAAATCTACTTTAGTGCCTAAGTTAGAGAATAGTGTGATCCAAAAGTTACTACAAAATCTTGAATCTCTATCAGAAACAATGACTATGGCAATCCATGATGTACAAAGATTTATTTGATAAACATATTCGCGGCTCATTTGAGAAGTTAAAGTTTTCTTACAAAGTAAGAAATATGCTTGCTTACTCAAACGATCAATTATTGTCCAAATCATATTATTATGACTCAATGTAGTAGGCAAACCTGTGATGAAGTCCATGGATATTTGTTCCCAAGTATCATTAGGAATTAGTAGAGGGGTAAGGAGTCCTTGGGTTTTACCTTTGTAGCTTTAGTTTTTTGACAAATGGAACATTCAGACACAAATTTTTCTATATCTTGTTTAAGATGAAGCCAAAATAATTCTCTAGGGACTAATTGTAAAGAGCTGAAACACCTCAATGACCCATGTATGATGGTTGATGCATTTCCTCCCGTATGAATTATCTGAAAGGTTGTGTAATACACAATCTTTTTTGGAAGAAAAGGTAACCATCATGGCATGAATAATCACCAATAGGGTTCCACCTATTGTCTTTAAGCTTAGTCCAAATTTCCAAAAAAATTGAGTCTATATCATAGGATTCTCTCATAGGACTCAATGGTTGATTTTGAATAACAGAAATGTTGTGAACACTAGGACGTCTACTTAAAGCATCGGCCACAACATTTTCGTTGCCTGGTTGATATTGAATCATAAGTTGAAAACTTTGGATAAATGAAGCCCATTTGACATGTCGATCTCAGAGATCAATGGTTGGGCAACAAATGACGAATGCTTTGTTGGTTTATCTTGATTAAGAATTGAGATTAATGTTTCCAAAGTCTTAAAGCATGGACAACCGCAGCTAATTCTTTGTCATATATACTATAACTTCTTTCTGCTCATTTAAGCTTACGACTTTCATAAGCAATGGGATGTCCATCTTGCATAAGAACAGCACCAAAGCCTTGCCCACTTGCATTAGTGACTACAACAAAGAATGGTCGTTTTGAAAATCTGGTAATGTAAGAATTGGTGCATGGGGGTGCATGGGTTAATGCTCTCTTAAGTTTATCAAAGGAATGATCCTGTCTAATAGTCCAATCAAAATGTCTAGCTTTCTTAAGAAGTTCAGTCAAAGGATGTGCAATGTATGCAAAATTTCTAACGAACTTCCTGTAGTAGCTACATAATCCAAGAAAATATCGGAGTTCATGAATATCACATGGTCTAGGCCAATTAGCAATGCTTTTGATCTTTTTGGGATCTACTCGAATACCATCAGCAGAGATAATGTGTCGTAGATATTCAATTTCTTCTTGAAAGAATTTGCTCTTTTTAGAATTGACATAGAGCTGATTCTCTTGAAGAAGTGAGAACATTTTTTCTAAATGTTGTTCGTACTCTTGACGATTCTTACTAAAAACTAAGATATCATCGAAAAACACTACAACAAAATTTTGATATTTCAAGAATATCCTATTCATTGTTCTGTTGAAAGTAGCTGGAGTATTAGTCAAACCAAATGGCATAACTAAAAACTCATAATGTCCAGTTTGGGTCTTTAAAGTAGTTTTGAAGATATCTCCTTCGTCCATTCAAATTTGATGATAACCAAACTTTAGGTCAATCTTGCTAAAGACTTGGGCTCCTTTAAGCTTATCTAGCAAGTCATCCAGTCGAGGTATCGGATATCAATTCTTAATAATAATCTTGTTTAGTGTACGACAATTGATACACAATTGATATGTTCCATTCTTCTTTTTAAGAAGAAGAACTGGAGCACCAAATGGAGAACTACTAGGTCTAATCAATTCTTTATCTAACAATTTTTTGACTTGCCTTTGGATCTTCATTTGCTCATGTATGTTAACTCTATAAGGACCTTTACATGGTGGTGAGCTACCAGGAAGTCTTCCAGACGAGGTCTTGGTAAGCCAGGTGGTAAATCATCTATGAAGCAATTACAGACATTTGATTTGGAGTCATCCTGGGCAGTAAGCTGGTTGACAAAACTAAAAAATGTCTTCTCCTTTTTTCGTACAACTCTTTTTTCTTGAGTATGAGTTAAAAATGGGCCTAATTCACCCTTGCTCTCTAGCATTGAAGACAAATTTCTTGGTCACCTTTTATTAACCATATGGTATGGGTGTCATAGTCAATCTGAGGGTTATGTTCATGTCTCCATGGCATACCTAAAATGATATCCACACCTTACAAAGGTGCCACTATGAATGTTCTCTTTTCTTTTAGTGAACCCATCTATAATTCTAAATCTTTAACCTCCTTAGTGCAGTTGTACTTAGTACCTTGAACTGCAGCTGTTACCTTGTAACTAGAGTGCGATGCATCTAGATTAAGTGCTTTCAATTATTTTTTAGAAATGAAATCATGCGAACTACCATCATCATGTAATATAGAAATTGATTTTTCTTTTATTTTCCCTTGAATTCTCAATAAAGCATGAATTAAAAACTTATCTTCATCTGAATAGTCGGGATCAGAGTTACCCTTTTGCTTGAAAGAATCTTCGTCGTCTTCTTCAATAACGTTGAGTTGAGCCATTGATGTGGAATTCTTGTTTTTGTCAGGGCAATCCTGCGCGTGAGGTGTCCTTCCTTGTTACATTTGTAGCATCTGAAGATTTGATTCTTTGGTTGCTCATTGGAACTACGTTGCTCTTTTTCCTTGACTTTTTCAATTACTTGAACTTGTAAAATATTATCCCAAAATTTGTCAATATAAGCTTGGACATGCTCTTTATCAATCTAGCGTAGAGTGTGCCATCTTTGATATGCTTTAACTTTGTACTGCGATTTGGTAGAAAATGCTTTTTTAAGAGTTTCTGGAACTCTTTTCATGTTGAAGGTCAATGTTTACCTTGGTTAATCACGTTCCACCATAAGGCCGCACTTTTGATCAAATGATTTCAAGCACATTTAATTAAGCACATTTAAGTTTATCCTTTTCTGAGAACTTCTCGCACCAGAGAAATAGTCATCTAGTTGGCTAATCCATACAATGAGGACTCGTGCATCCTTTTTACCATCATAATTTTGGAAAGTGAATGCCTTTCAACTGATTAGTGAGTCTTTCCAAGAATTTTGAGCACGCAAGGTAGCTTTAATAGTGCGTCTAACATGATCACTTTTCTCCTCATCTAGGTCGAAAGAATTGGAAGAATCAGGTTTGTTTGGCACGCTTGACTTGACAGTCGGAAGAATTGGAAGAATCACGTTTGTGTTTGGTACGCTTGACTTGATGCTCTAATTTGCGTCGGAGTTCTTTCTCACTAGCAATTTATTCTTGAAGTGCTAAAATTTGTTCATGCACCGTGGGTGATATGGGTAAAGAAGCCATTGCAAATAAATGAAAACAGAGAATTTAGCCTTTGAATTCATCGCAAAATGATTGACTTGATTCCTTCCTCCAAAAATATTGAGAAAGTCAAAATTTTCTTAATGCCAAAAATTTTTATAGCAAGAGGCTTCCAAAGAAAAGAAAGCTTCTTCTGAAATTTCTCTCTTTTTTTTTTGTAAGGCTTCTTCTTCTTATTTTAATCCCTTTGAATGTTTGAGGGTAGGCTTTATAGGCTTTTAAAGTTTTTAACTTATAAATAGATTCTTCTCTTTGTTCAGGGTACTGTCGGGATGGCCACAAGGGAGAAGAGATGTTTTTTTAAAACATAAAGCTTTGTATTATAAAGCTTTTTAATATTTATAAAGCTTTGTTAAGTCTTTATTAGCAAAGCTTTATAAAGCTTTGAAATAAATAAACAATCCTTCTCTTCTCTAGGAAAAATCCGTGCAGCGCTGTTATGGAAGGAGAGAATTTTAGTGTAATTTGACGCCGCCACCGTAAGGGAGAGAAGAAGAAAATCAATTGTTTTCTTTTGGTCTCACTTACAATCTTGGATTCAATCCAATTAATCTAGCTTTTTCTTTTCCTTTTATCAAAAACAAATCTAGCTAGAAAAGACAATTAAGAATTTTTTAAAATAATTGACTTGTAAAAGTTTAAGCACCCTTCATTATGGATTCTTCTCTACAACAGTGGTTTAGCAATCCAAAAGCTAAGCCGGATCCCCCTTCAATTGTAGATTTCATTCATACGGATGGATCAAGAAGAGGCTAAGAATTTGGAAAAACCACTTTTCATAGAGAAAGTGGTTTTGTGGTTTTCTACATAGTGGTTTGCCACCCTCCCCTTAGCCTTTGGTCTTTGCCCCTTGGTTAATAGAAGCAACCCTTCCACAAACCTTTGAATTAAGCTTTTTAGCTTTCAATTCTTGTCTCCATCTTCTTATATCTAGCTTCGATACCACTCTCAGATCTAATTTTCTAGTGAGATAGAATTTAAATAAACTTGCAAGAATTTATTTAATTCAAATAATTCATCAATTGCTCAACATATTCAATAATTGAAAGAAAAAATAAATAAAATACTTAGCTCATAAAGAACGACTCCAAGATTGGGTACAATCATCCCCTCATGTGTGTATGGCCTATTTTTCCCACACATGAGTATTTACGAGATACTTTATTCCAATTTAGGCCGTAGTCTCCAAAAATATAAAAACGTGCTTTTCTTGCAGAACACTCTTATCTTCAATAGAGTGCCCATAAATTGAGACTTGGATTTAAAAGCATATCACGCTTTACAAATTATTAAAGATCAACTCTATGGTTGATAAACTATGGCTTTTTCAAAATAAATCAAAATATGCATAAGCTAGCATATGTATATACAAAGCTTGTTTACAAAAATGATATGCCAAGTAATAAATTTGTGTAACTTCTCTTGAATCCTCAGAATCCTCTTCACCTATAAAATAACCAACAATAAATTAGGGAAATAAATATTTCATAAGCATACAAACCATAATCACACATATTTGCCAGGCGTAAGTAACCCGAGAATCACCCCTACATACAAACCAACTGAAAAAAACATTGGAGACCCTAAACATACGTCAATATCCACCAAATGTATTAATATTTATAATGGCATCACCCATGATATTAACATAATTTGACTTGACGCAAAGATAATCCAAGTGTCCTTGAATTATATAAGAGGGTAGAATAATATTTTTAAGAATATATTCCCATAACACGGTTGAAGACTATGCAGCCAAGTTGCGAAAGCTTCTCTGACAACTGGATGCAGCCACTCGGTCACAACGAAAGAAATCCTCAATTCCTACTTTATTAAGAGATTGAGTAAGCATTTGAAAAGGATAGTTGCTAAAGCTGATCTTGCAACTATGACTCTAGAGCAGCTGGTTGAATTAGCTTTCATGATGGAGCGAGTGTTGGTGGGATCTGTCAAGAGCAAAGGCAAGAGCAAGAGGAGGAGGAAGCCGAAAAAGTTTCGCAGAGGAGGATTCTGATGACTCAACTTCAAGTGAGAAATCGAAGGAAGAGGAGGAAGACCACAAAGTAAGGACAAAGAGCAAGAAGGCAAGAAAAGCAAGCTCCTTGGTTGCTTTTCTGCAGCCATGGTTCAGTTGACCAATGAAGGAGAGAAGTCCCCTCCGAAAGTCCAATCAAGTACTTGGTGCCCGAGGTGTATGAATCACGGCCATAGAGCCGAAGAATGTGGCTTAGATGAGCTCTGGTGTGCCATTTGCAGAACAGCCACACACAGCACCGATGCGTGCAAATACAATGGGAGGAGAGCATCTCAACAACCTATGATACAGGGCCCAGTGGTGGTTGGTAGTTCAACCTGCCCCACTAATGGCTCCACAAGATCCATACAAAAGGCCACCATACCACCCACGTGAGAATTTTTCTCCCAGAGATGTACTAGGTGCTCAGTGACCTGCTTTCACATGCTTTTATTGCCATGCACCATGGCATCAAAAATCCGACTACGAAATCTAGAGGAAGCATAGAGCATAGGTGGAAGGCGCCCAAGCTTTGCTGGGGGTCATCCAACCACTGACCGACACCCCCAGTCTTGCCATCTTGTGTATCTATTGAGCAACAACTTTCTTGTAACCAAATCTTGCCAACGGGTAGTACACGAGACGATGTAAAAGGAAAAGAAACACCATCAAGAGAGAAGAGGATAGGGAGTGTCAACTGTGGACTAGGACATTATACTTTGAGGGAAGTCTTGACTCTGATATACAACGATTATTGATATAGTTCTTCATACTGTGTAACTCTATCTGGTTTCTACGTTGCATCAATGTTTTCTTTTTAAACATGTCTTTTATTTTTTTAAACATGTCTTTTATTTGGCGTCCAAGTCTAAGGTCATTCTTGTCCGGAAGTGACTCCTATCTAGACACAAAATCAAGAGCTACGCCCAAGATATCAGTAGATGCATGAGCTAACCTTGATGCTATCGTAACTAACTCCCTTGACATAGGCAGATCGGTAACGCAACGTGCTAGCATTAACTTATCGTGTTGGACACATTTGTACTAGTCGCATCTCCTCCAAAGCCAACAACTAGGTGGTTTGGAGCCACCCAAGTGTCGAGTCTAGACTAGACACCAACACTTTTGGCGATCCTGATGGGGAACGAGATGAAAGGATGGTAAGGAGATGTGTGGCCCAATATGAAAAGGAAAGTATTCACATTGCAATTTGTGGATGATGGAGGAGCTCTATTTGAGCATTTGAGCGAAATTATCCTTAACCATTACCCATCGAAGACGGGTGAGGCTACTCATGAGTAAAACATATGATCACAAAATGGTTAAGAGGTGACCACACTACACATGGACAATTTTGCAAAGCTGAGGCCCATATGGATACCTTGATTTGAAATTTGCATGGCAATGCCAATTCATTTAATTAACTCGCCATTTTATTATATATAGTTGCAGAATGTAAAACACTGTTACAGTCAAATGAAAGAACACAAACGCCCACAGCACAGGTGGTTATCCCACAAAGGAGCCACAGAAGAAGCACAAACAAATACAATACAGATACATCTTTCCAGCAAAAGAGCAGCCTACCCACATACATACATTCACACACACTAGCTAGCTTGCAGTTCTGGCAATGGTGGCTCCAATACAAGCATTGATAAAGTCAGCATCCACAAAATCTGAAGAGAATATCTGCAAGTGGTCACCAAGGCCCTTTTTATGGGCCTGGGAGATGAAGAGCCTGGCATAAGGCTTAATCCGTCTTGTTACAGGCTTCACGCATACCACAACGTTATCGGCTTGAGGGGTACATGTATTTTCTACTCTGTAGAAATACTTCCTGCTATGAACTGGAGCTTGCTTTTCAAGATGATTCATGTTGTTTTGGAACTTGGTGTAAGGAAGATCGGTGTCTGTCCAATTGTCTTTCAGATATGCAGAGCTCCATAGAGGGCTTCCAGGAGATGGAGCCGGGGCCTTCTGTGGTTTCCACACACAGATCACTCTCTTGGGTAGCAGCTCTCTGAGGGTTTTGTCGAAGACGTGGGTGTCTTGAGGTATCAGGCTGTCTCCCAGCTGCTCAATCAGCAGCTTGTCAAAGTTGGGAGGGTCTTCATGGGCATACTCGGTCCTGATTTCCAATATGATGAACTCGGATTTGGTCTCGGTTAGGAACTGTTTCACATCATTCAGAACTCTCTGCACATTGTAGCTCTTCAAGATACCATGACAAACCCGGCAATGTTGCTCCACTCGGATGTCAAAAACCCTGACTCCTTGCACCAGTTGTTTGTATGTAGACAGATTCTGGCACTGGGCAAACGGGCGGGACACCAGCGGCACACCTATCCGATTAGTCGCTGAGTCGTGCGTGCCAGGCCACACCACATCCTTTACCTTCACCCTGTCCAGATCTAACTTGTCCATCCACTCTTTGCGTTCGTTGCTTTCATAATCACTTCCTGGAAACTCTACACCTTCCGCCTTCAGCAGCTCTTCCAATTGTTTCTCCTCCTTTACAACAGCCCTTTGCCTTGCAAGTTGAGACCCCATTTCTCTGCAACAATATGGTGCAAACACAATAACCAGCACAAGCTTAGTTAGTGCCTCCTTACACTTGCTGAATCCAAAGGCCAGCCGAATTCCATACAAGAATCTCTCCCGAGAAAACCCTGCACCAGGCAAACATTAAAATATGTGTAGAAAACTCTTCTGCAAAGGCAAATCTGCATCTTCAGTTCTGAAAGGTCTGCAGACCCTCCAGTTCTGCAGCAAGCCATGGTGTGTACAAACTTCAAAGCCCAAGCCATCTTTATACAAACTTCTCGGATTACCCCTGCCATGGGAGTGTGTACAAGTGCGGTTACACATTTTACTCTTGCCACTGATGGCAGATCTCCTTATCAAAAGCCCCCACTCACAATGGGTGTGTGTACAGTGCGGTTACACATTTTACTACAGTGCGGTTACACGTTTTACTGTTGCCACTGATGGCAGATCTCCTTATCAAAAGCCCCCACTCACCGTGGGAGTGTGTACAGTGCGGTTACTCAGTTTACTGTTGCCACTGATGGCAGATCTCCTTATCAAAAGCCCCACCCATTCCACAAGAAGACTGAGATGTGAAGCCACCGAGGGTATTTACACGCCATACAGTGTACAACCTCACTCTCACTGAGAAGATGAGCACAACCCCATCAAAAACCAGTGAATATACAAAACAACAACCGGCCACCTAACACCAATGGTGGGTGCGTGGTGTGTAGACATAATCTAGCATAGGCAAATCCTGATGCGACGGCCATTTTTCTCCTTCTTTGATGCATAGATAGAGAGGGTATGTTAATGAAGTAGCATGCCATGATATAGTAGGCACTTCATATCGAAACTAAAACAACCTTATATCTAACGACACTCTGTGTTTTATTAATTCAGACAAACTAGCCATTCCAAAAACTGGTCTTCAAAAATTACTAGGTAAATTTGCGTACACAACGAACATTCATCAGTTGTAGTTAGACAGGAAATAAAGTGTGTGAATTAATCAGAGCAATAATTGAATCGATTAGTTGTTTGGTAGTGCTTTGCATTCCATATGGCTGAACAGAAGGCTCTCGGATCTGCGTTTTTCTAAAACTTGATGATTAATGAAGGTATTTATACCTCAAGAAGAAGCATTAACCAATACAGTTGTTGGAGAACAACAATGGGAAAGAGGCTACCAACACTTGGCTAATCCAAAATTGAAGCTCATAAAAAAATGCAAGGGAGGGGGGTTACCTGGTCGCAAAGCTCGAGAGTGTAAATATTATCAGCAGACTGCAACAGCGAGCCTCAAGGGACTACTGAGCCTTTGTGTTTTTTAGTAATGATAGGAATTTTTAAAAAATATATAATAATAAATAATATGTAGTATCTATCTTCTTCTCCTTTTTTTTCTTTACTTTTTAAAATGTCGAAATTACTGCAAAGAGTGACAAAGCAGAGATGAGAGAGCCCGTCTCATTTTTCATTCAAGGCCGGAACCGAAATGGTGATAGAGTGGAGTTAAATTGGTGGAGGGCCGCTTGCCCAGCTGTCGTGTTTGTAGTAGCAGTTGACGTACCACCCACCGGGCCTCCACTCATTCCTGACCCACTTAGGCCAAAGTGGCTTCACAACTGATCGGTGGCGGACAAGAGTTTTTGGTGCGCGCCCGCCCACCTTAGCTTTGGCTGATCGAGTGGACAGGTTTTAACACCTCCACGGTGGCATACCACGTTATCCTTACTCGCATCTCTCCCTCCTGCTTCGAGAATCGAAATGAGCTCCTCAGCTCTAGCTTCTCAGCCGTCATAAATTACATGTAAATAGTAAAATACTTGCAAGTCTCATCCCTTTCACGTCAAATTAATTTGACGACTAAGGGCGCCTGAAAGGTAACCCTGATCACCCAGGCCACCCCTCACCTCAGTGCAGTCACATGGGCCTATCAAAAGGCAACAGGGACATGCAAGCTACCCCTCACCTCAGTGTAGAAACACGGCTCGTGTGACTACACAAGCATCCCTCATCAGTGTAGTCACACGGCTTCTGACTCCGACTCTAGTTCTGATTTAGCTGCTGATGAAAAGGGAAAGCCTACTAGGAAGGATGAAGGGCAAAAGCCTAGTAGGAAGGATGTTCAAGAAGAACTGAAGGCCGCCCTAGTTAAGATTGCCAGAGGACATGTGTTAAAATGCAAGCAAGATGATGAACTATGGTGGATCAAATGCAACAATCAACATAATTAGCAAGTGATTAGATGATGATTAAGACGAGATTAGTGAGCAATTAACTAATAGCTTAATGTAGGCATGGATACTCAAAAACCAGCAAATACTCATTAGGCCAATGCCTCAATTTATAGTGTTTACATCCACAAGATGCCAAGCATCTAATCCCATTGATTTCTCCTTGATTTGTACCACCTCCCCTACATCTGGGGGCACTTTTTCCCAGAATCTTTCCACACCCCTATATTCGCTCATGCTACCCTTGATTCTCTTATCAGTAGATAGCTCTCACCTTTTCACTGTTACCCACTCATTTACAGATTTCTCTTTTACAGCCTCTTGCTAAGGGCTTGTTCCTGCACACACCCATTCACTTGTATATTTCAATAACATGAAAGAGAACTAAGACTTGGCAGTACGTGTAAGAATCATGGTCATCCTAAGGAGGAATGACTAGTCCCTTTTGCTTACCCATGCACCATCAACAACAAAACCAATCATACCACTAATAAATGGTACTACAACACCATGAACGGAAGTAACAATCGGGATAAGAGAGCAGTTGGTGTCCCATGTAATCCTAAATGGAGGTTCTAGTATATTGTTAGATAGCCTAGCTAGGAAGTTGGAAATCAAAGTAAGAAGGCAGTTCGTGTCCCAAGGAATCCTAGATGGAGGGTCTAGTGTATTGTTAGATAGTCTAGCTAGGGAGTTGGGAATCATGCCAAACCAACTCCATTCTAAGTCAAGATGGCAGACTAGAGGAGAATCCTACCAGTTGGTATTGTCCCCCAAGAGAAGAGATTGAGATAATAGGATGAGAGAACAAGATGCATATTCCCTAAGGTGTTCATTGTCTTGAAGATAATAGAGATATCAAGAGCTTACCCCATGCTGTTGGGAAGGTCATGGCTTAGGAGCGAGAAGATCAAGCACAAATAGAAAACGAACTGGATTAACATGAGGAAATGAAAAAGAAAAGTTAGAGTGTCAGTGGTGGTTGAGCCAAGGATAAGTTGGCAAAATTTTCTGGAAGCTGGGAATGGGAACTTTTGAATTAGCACAAGTTTGGATGGCAAAAGACTATTGAAATCGGTGAATGGCTACATGCTAAAGTCGTATTATGGTAGGATTTGGATCAAAGTATCGAGAATAATGAGGAACAGAAAGTGGCCAAAACAAGACTAGTGGAGTCCTTGATGAACCTTGCATGTCCCAACTATTTGGCCTCACCCACATCCCCTAGTGAAGGACACATCACTCAATCTAGTGTTGTGAAAGTGAGTGGTGGCTAGGATCAGTAGTCCCAAGTGAGGAGGCAAAGCTCATGCAAAGGGTGAGGATGCCAAAGCCCCTTATCAATGGACTAGGCTAGGAGAATGGGATAATATAGTGGTGCCCTTTGATGAGACCCCGCCCCTAGCAAGAGAAATTCAGAAGATTGCTGCACAGATGGGCATGGAATACCAAAGATAAGAGAAGATCTAAGGAGCAAGAACATCAAATTTATTATAATGATTCCATTCCTCTCTGGAGTTTACAGAATCACATGCCTTTATTACCAAGATGGATATATTTGCCATGACCATGTCAAGATTGAACTTTCCAAATCCTAAATTGATTGAAATGGAGGATAGGAGGCTAGAAGAGAAGGCAAGAGGAGTAGGACATGCTCTAGTTAATAGCCCATTGAAGAGAGTACAAGGTACTGCTCATGGACAAATATTGAGTTTGTATCTAGAGGCACAAATGCATCAGTTAACCTGAACTAGAAGAAGGGATGAGACTGAACATAGCTTTCTCTAGGTGTGCCAGATGTTGGTGAGTGAACACACCCATAGTTCATAGCCAATATACTTTCACTTATCTCACCTATAAAGCACTCATGAGTCGACAATATTTGTTTGTAACAAATTTTTGTTAACGGTTCAGGTAGTACCACTGATATGGACACAAAATGGTTGAGCATAGGGTAGAAGCACATAGAGGCATGTACTAAGTAGCATTGTATGTTTGTTATGTCACTAGTTAGTCTGGTCATGTGAGAAGAAAATCTTTCTCGAATGAGATGATATAGACACAAAAAGGTTGAGAATAGGGTGGAAACACATAGGGACTTGTTACAGAGTAGCTTTGTGTGTTTGTTATATCACTAAATAGTTTGGTCTTATGAGAAGAAAGTCATGCTATATGGCATAGTAAGTCTTGTTGGTAATGGAGTTAGGAATTTGATGTTGCTTAGTGAGAATTAGAAGCTAGACTGAGTATTTTTTAGCTCATTTGTGTCTTTTACTTAAGGTTCAATTTATTATGCTCATTGTGTTATATATATGTTTTATCTAGAGTGTGTCTATTCATATCATGATGTGTCAATTTGTCTTTCTTGCACAATCAATGGTAAGAGGAGGCACTCCTTAGCCCATTCTGGACACATTTTGGACTATATTGTGGCTTGTCTCGACCAATTTCTAGAGCATCCTCCTTGCCTGTATCGAATAGTGCTGTCTTGCCCAGTTATGGCATTGGACATAGTTGTACAACCTCAACCTCAACCTCAATAACCCTTTAGGTAGGTCACCAAGTAGGAGAGTGGATATACCCAAGAGTACCCTAGCTAGCCAAGGAAGATAAAAAAATCTTGGCAACAACCACCATTTAGCCAGAAACTTTTTCCATGAGCATAAATTCACCAAGCAAGATCCTCAAGAAACAGAGTCTTGAGCCCCCATCATGAGATGCTTGAAGTTCAAGGCTTCTACAAAGGAAAAACTTCCATATTGGTTCCAAAAACCTCACCATCTGCACCACACTCCCAAGCTAAATATAGTTAAGCCATGACCACAAGCCTCACTTTTAGCCAACACCCTATTGGATCCCAATAAGGTTGCCTAAAAGCACAACTCTTCTATGAAGGGAACCCCCACATTTAGGTCTCCAAGACAAAACAATGTCTAAAAAAAACCATGGAACCATGCCATCAAATGTCAGACCAAAATTGGAGACTTGGAGACTTAAAGTCGTGCCTCATACATCACCCCCAAATTCTAAGCGAGAATGGAGAGAAGTGGCTATGGCCTCATCTCAAGAGCCAACACCACCTCCAATGAAGTCAAAGGATTTTATGCACACCAAGAAGTAAGAGGCAATACCTCATCCATGTGCAGACCATGTGCAAAGGCTTTACCCATTCCCACCGCCACCTCTGTTTGAAAGCACTAAGGCATTTATGCCTTCTTTAGCCTTATTATTTTTTTCATGATGCTTGAGGTTTACACTTGTGCAAGGTGCATTTCCCCTCATATTTGAGTGCATAGACCGATTTTGATTCTACTCACAATGGCTCCATAGCGAGGATGATTCACCTTTCTAGATTGACTCCTAATGTTAGTCTACCAAACAACTGCAAGAGACACAAGAGCCTCCATACACACCCACTTAGCTTGAGGATCACCCTACACATAAATCAAAAGTGAATGTGCACGAGAATTAGTAAATATCATGAGTAAAAATGTATTTATCATTTTTCCTAAATCATCTCAATGGTGTCATCGGTTAGTGTCTAGCCACCAAAAATCGAGGGTTTGAATGAACCTCGGTAAAATGTCCTCTCGTGCGCAAAGGATGTGATTCACTACATTGTCGATGGAGACGGTGGATCTTCAATCTTTCATTTCATTATATCTGAGGTCAATGTGCACACACATGATTATCTCCTTGATCAAGTTTCTACGTGCACATGAAATCAAATCACCACCATTTTCAAACAAACCAAGTGGGGTTAGCAATGCATAGCCAATAACCATTTGTCAAGAATTTAAATCACATTAAAGAGACTAAATTATTATAATAAATATCAAGTAGATAAATAAAGTAAAGTCATGCATGCAATGTAAGGAACAAAATGCAAGTGTAGTCAAAACATGGGTCTTCTCATTCTCTCTAAGGCTAAAAAACTATCAGTGCATCCTACATGAAAGTTGGTCCTTGCATGATGAACCTAGCTAGGTCTTTGGTTAAGCATGGTGCATTATCCATTGGGGGGAATACATCTAGAGTGTTTTGTCAAGGTGAAGAAGATCATTGATCAGTGCTAGCAAACTTTACATCACTCAAAGTTCTTAAGACCATTATCTCATGCACAATCTTGTTAAAGTGCTCAACTCTCTCAAGATGCACTTAACCCCAAATAACTTAACCTCGTAATCAAAGTGCTCAACTCTCTTAATATGTACTCAACCCTAAGCTTATCAAAGTTCTCAACTCTATCAAGATGCTCTCAATCCCAAATAACTTAACCCCTTGGACAAAATCCCATATATGTGATGGTGACACTTATGAGACAAGGAATGATGCAATATGCTACCAGCATTTAGAGAAAAAGATCCAGAGAGAGCCATACTTGCCAAAGAAGAAGCCATGGAGTTTTGTACTCATGGAATGCATTCTAAGATAGAGTCATCAAAATGTGTGAATAGTTCTAACTTCTAAAGCTAAGTGATGATAATAGTCAGGATAAAAAATAAGATGCCTCCATGAATATATAAATGTAGGTGGGTTGGCGATTATTCCTCATGTATAAATCTAAAATTATAGAAAATGGGGTGAATGTTTTCAAACAATGCCCTAAAATGTCCAGAATTGGGAGAATATCTTCTAAAACCCTTCAAAACGACCAAAATTTGGGAAAATGTTTTAAGATGCTAGGAGTTTTGCTTTAAGGAAAAACCCCAAAAGATAGCCAATTGGTGAAGATTAGCCCTTATTGTTTTCCTTGGTAATAGTGCATAAGAGGATGTGATGAAGAAACCTAAGGCTCATAATCTCATGCTCTATGGGAAACACACACTCATGTCTATACACTAATGATGAGAATGGGGTAAAGTAAATGGCTTCCTTATATGTTATATTTTATGCCCATATGGTTGCACACCATCCTAATCTCTCTTATGTGGTGCAACAGTCTTCCTTAGGATGGTGTGATCAATTGTTTATTTGTACTCTCAACTTGCCCGTTTAGTAGAGAGTTTATATGGAGTAGTCTTATCATGTCGTATGTTGAGATAATCAATGATGTGTTTGATGACATCATTTAGGAAATGAATGCCATGATTTGAGACCAACTCAGCGGGAGCTCCAAATCTATAAATTATTTGCTCGATTAAGAAATTAGCCATGTTTAGGCATCATCCTTCCCTATCGCATGTGCTGGACCATTTAGCAAAATAATCACTTGCGACTATTTGTAATTATTTTATCCATGAGATGATGGTGTAATGGGTCCCATGTAATCAATCCCCCATTTCACCAATGGAAGAAAAGTAGTATAAAGATGAAATGCTTTTGATGCATTAGGTGGTTTCATGATGGGTGCAATGGTAAATGCTTGTTTAAGTGAATTGAAGGTTGATTGAGCCTTGAATAGTAGCCATAACCGTATTTCACTTCTATCCTCAACAAAATGTTCAAAGGATAGATGATGTGTGCCATGTCTTTTATGAACTTAGAGTAATGTTTAGCATACCCAAGAATTTCTCTTAATTTTCTAGGGGAAGATGTCTCTATCAAGCCTTTGACTTTAAATGGATCCGTAACAATCCCATGTTTACTTATCACATGTCCTAGTACCTCAAACGTTTCTCTATCAGTCCCCAATCTAAGGTCATCCACGAATATTTTCAAGAGCTCCATCAAATGATCCTTAAAGTCTCATTCATTAAGTGCTAATAAGTTCTTGGGGTATTACACAAACCAAATGGCATCACATGGTAGGAATAAGTTGTTTTTTAACTTATCCTCATTGGCCACAACTATTTGGTTATATATAGAGAAATAATCCATAAATAATAGAGTTACTTTCCTACTAGTGAATTTAAGATCTGGTCAATGAATGGATGTGGATAATAATCCTTCACTATTCCCTTGTTCAATTGCTTATAGTCCACGCAAACCGTCAATTGCTTATCCTTTTTAAGGACTATAACAATTGGGGAACACCACTGAGTGTTATTGACATGAAAGATGAACCCTGTGGCACAGAAGGGGAAGTTGATGGTCGTAAAAGTTGAGCAAGCTAATTTTGATTATTAACTAGAAATGGGTTTTGTGTAGGAAATTATGGAGTGGAATACATCATTGGATGTTGAAAATCCCCCATTTGATTAGGAGCATAAGAAGGATAAGGTGTGTGATTTAGGTTATATGTGTATCTATACAAGCTCTTTATGTGCATATGCTACACACATAAATAGCTTGGGAGGACCACTAGATCTTGAGTAAGATATTACATATGCTATTCACCAGGGATTTCATTAACATCTTCACAATTTCGTGATCACGTTAACAAAACCTATTGTTAAGATATTAAAACTTGTGATCACATTGTATATTCACATGACCTGAGCAATGACCTGCCAGAACCCACTAGTCCCGTAACACCTCCGAGCTTTTGGTTTTCCCGGCGGGCCCGCTGGGATAACTGCTTATCCCGGCGGGCCCGTCGGGAAAACCAAAGAATACCATCGGGGTTCTATTCTATTTATAAACACTGCCCGACACCCATCGTGGAACTTTTGGGGAGATAGTCCTTGTTTTGGGGGCATGATATCTCTCCTCAAAGTACTTGTAGAGCTCTCGAGTTGCTAGAAGTGTCCTCTTGGGAAGAACGTCCTTATCTTAGGGGCTATCGTCTTTCCTTGTAGGCACTCCTAAGGCTATTGAGCCACTCGTCCTTAGTTCTTTGAATTGGGGGCAGGGTGTGGTTCGTAGCTAATACTTGCGGAGATTTAGGGACAAATTTGGAGTCATTCAGCTTTGCATTTGAGCTACGTAGGTAATCTACCTCAGTCTGCTTTATGAATGGTTGGATGGAGCCAAGAGTCCTGCTTAGGGACGTGTATTGGTTCTTGATACTTTATATAGTTTAGAGTAGACAAGGGTCTATTGTCCTATACTAGAGTATTGGGCAAGCATAGATCTTTGATTTTCTTTGTGAATGTTAGAGAAGGTCTATTGTCCTATACTAGAGTATTGGGCAAGCATAGATCTTTGATTGTGTAAAGTATCCTTAATTGGGTACAAAAGGCATCCTTCATTGGGGGTGTAATGTGCATGATAGTTTCGAAGTAGTTTTGTAGTAAGACCTTGCAAGATAGTTTCGAAGTAGTTTTGTGTTATGTGATGATCTTTTGTATTTGTCAAGATAGTTTCGAAGTACTTTGTCTGCTAATGTATGCATTAGGACCTCAATGGAAGGCTTCTTGGGCCCTTTTATTTGGCAGTTTAAGGGAGTCAAACCTTTTCTCTTAAGAAGAAACGTTTTCTAATTAGAAGCTTCAAAACGGCTACTTTATTCGAATTTGAATTTTGGGGGAAAAATGGAATTTGAAATCTAGCGGATAAAACCATATCATGTAACATATCTATGGAAAGCTCTTGATGCGTAGATCACGGATCTGTAATCTCCGCTCAAATTGGAGCTTGTATGTAGAAGTTATGGAGGTCCGAAAATTGTAAAATTGCCCCCCTCCCTTTTGGGGGAAAAAGTGCACCCTTTGACCACTCTTACACCTCTCTTAAAAACCCAACATTTCAGTCCACATGGCAACCCCCCATTTGGCTATTCCTTAATCACCTTGATTAGGCTTGGGCAAATTAAAGGGCCCAAGAAGACCCCATTCACTTCCTAATGTTTTGTAATACGTGAGTGACTTTGTTGTTTTTTCATTTGTGTATTCATTGTTATATGCTTGGTTGAATAGGTTATTTGTTGAGATGGAGGACAATGTTGGATCCAGTGATACCTCCAATAGAGTCCAAATTTCAAATAGCAGGAAAAAAAGGCACCTGGGATAGAGTGGCAATATGCAATTAACGTTGGTGATCGATTCATAGATTGGGAGTGTAAGCTATGCCATGCAGTAAAATCAGGTGGGGCGCCTTGACTAAGAGAACACTTTTTAGGCGGACCGAAGAAAAAGTCATGTACCCACCCCTCTGCACCTGTAGTGGCCAAACGCATAAGAGAAGAAATTCAAAAGAAAGATTCAAGAAAACATGACACTCCTACCGTTAATGTATCAAGGCAGCAAGAACACTGTTGTTCTAATCATCAAACTCCCGCTACATCGCCTAGTTGTACTCCGAACGGCAATGTGCAACCAGAAAGTAATCTACCCAATGCATCTTCCTGCAAGCAAAACTTTGACGTAGGAAATATACCCATGCGTCAAAGTTCATTGCAAGAAAGCCTACGTCAAGGTCGACTTGATGATGCACAACTCGCCCTTGCTAAAGCGATTTACTTTTCTGGGAGTGCTATGATGATGGTGGATAGTGAGCATTGGAAGAGAGCATGGAAGAAAATTGGTGAGTTTGGACCAGGGTTTTCACCGCCTACGTACCATGCTATGCGAAATGATCTATTAGAGAAATGTTATGTGCAAGTAAAAGAACGTGTACAAAGAATAATTCTTAGGAATATAGAGCTTTCTGGATGTAGTATAGTAAGTGATGGATGGTCTAATGTACAAAGAAAACCATTAATTAATATAATGGTCATTTCACCTAGAGGTGAGACTTTCATCCGTGCCGTGGATTCAGCTGGTTCAATCAAAACTGGGGCTTACATTGCTCAAGTCATTGGCTCTGTGAAGTGGGTGCCAAAAATGTAGTCCAAGTCGTCATGGACAATGCAAAGAATTGCAAAAATGCATCCAAAATCCTACAGCGACAATATCCACATGTTTTTCCGGTAGGCTGTAATACTCATAGTTCCGGTAGGCTGTAATACTCATAGTTTGAATCTTGTATTAAAAGATTGGTATAAAAGTGATGATACCAAATGGTTTGCCTCAATCGTCGTCGACACTGCTCGCCAACTTGTGAGATTCATGCTCAAGAGACAGAGAGTGTTAGATATTTTTCGACCTCGCATGTCAGTTATGTTAAAGCTTCCAGCGGAGACTAGGTTTTGCACTCACTGTTACACTTTTGAGTCTCTTCTTAGAAATAAAGATGCAGTTTGCGAAACATTTACATGCATGGAATTTCATGACTGGGAGAGAACTCAACTTGAAAAAGTGAAAGAGAAAATCAAAGTCTTGAAGGCAGCGCTTACGAGAAGAAGTTGGTGGAACAGTGTGATGGATGCATACCATGTAATGATGCCTGTTATGTATGCCGTACGAAGTCTTGATCAAAGAGCGCCTAATCTCGGAAAAGCATGGATGCAATGGTGGACTGTCCAGCGGAGTTTGGAGTGTCTTGAGAAATTAGAGCATCCAGTGGTGGAAAAGCAATGGCGTGTACCATTCTCCAGTAGACAAAGAAAAGTCCTATTGAAGTACTTTCATGCTAGATGGATTGGAGCGCATTCACCACTACACAGTGCTGCTTACATGTTAGATCCTGAATATTGGAATATGGATTTGATGTCCAACGTTGAGGTGGTGCAAGATTTTTATAAAGTGATAAATACTTTCTATAATAATGTTGATGATCGTGTAAAGTGCATAAAGGAGATGACCTCATTTCGATTGAAAGAGGGTTTATTTTCCAACTCCCTTGTTCAACAAATGGCTAAAGAGCAACCTGCATGGAAGTGGTGGATGATGAATGGTGGTGAGCATTATGCTTTATTGCGCAACCTTGCGATGAAGGTTCTAAGTCAGTGCTCTTCAAACTTAGACTCAGAAAGAAACTGGAGCATGTACAAATATATTCACAGTACTATTCGCAATCGACTTCTTGCAGATCGAGCAGATAAACTTGTTTACATGTATTGCAATGAAAAGATCTTGCGAGACATTGAAAGCGAAGAGTATGAAGAAGATATGCCCAGATGGATGTACAATTATGATGATGTAGTAGACGAGAACTTTGATATTGGACATAGGTTGTGCACCACCCTTGAGATAGAAGACAATTTAGACATTGACTTAGATGAGCTTAATTTAGCAGACGAGAGAGTAAACGGTGAAAGAATTTTGGAGCAAGATAGTGACATAGAGGAAGAAGTCATTCATTAATTTCATAAAAAGTACTTGTACAAATGATCGTATTTGGAGAAATTATCAATACAAAAGTAGGATTTATGTCTTTCTTAGCTTTCATCTTGAAATAAATTGCGAATTACACTAGGAGTTGCATCTAAAGGTCCTGGTGGTTTATATTCTCTAGCCATGCCGAACACTGTATAAATACCTTGATTTCTTGGGACACTGCACAATGCACATGTGGAAGTATTTTGCATTTTCCTCACTAAACATATTAAGTGGTAGTAGTGTCCACAGGGGAGTATATACTGGCCGCCCATCGAATACTTTGTAACATACAGGACATTGGGGGGTGGAGGAACTAGTAGCCTCAGCAGAAACTCCCACAAGATCAGGATGTATCAAAAAATGAGAGGTGGTTTCCTTGGCGCACAGGAGCAATATGTGAAGAGATGCTCTGTACATCTTGGCTGATCTTTGTGAGCTGCTCTTGAATCCCTCTATTGGTCGGGGGAGGAGTTGACGCTTGAGATAATCGCTCAGCTTCTTTCTCCTTCTCTGCTAGCTGTGCCCCTAAGCTTTCTTTGACCTTGTTTAACTCCAATCCAGTGCCCTCCACCATGAGAGCAAGTTCCTCTCTTGTGAATGTCACTGTCTCTTCACGTATGTCGTGGGTGTTGACAGTGGCCTCTCTGGAGGCGAAGTCCACTGGAGTTTCTAGGATAAATTGTGCATATAGCATCTTAACAAAATAGAGTGGAGCGTCGGCGTTATGGAGAGGACGACCGTACACCTCCAAGAAAATGCGCTCGGTATTAGTTTTGATATCATTGTGAGTGTAACGTGAAATCTTCCACCTTTCCTTCTTAATCTCGCCATTTGGACATGGCCATATTTCCTTTATCATCTCTGTGGTTACGCGTTTGTTTATGTCTTTCCATTGGACATAAGCAGGATTTGTCCATTTCGACAACCTGCATGCTGTTCTTGTAGCTTCGCGGGCTGTCAGGCCATGTGCAAGGGCCTTCATTCGCTCATATACCTTCTTGGCTAACTCTTGATGCTCGTTTGCTTGCGCCTCTGCCATATCTGCATGAACATAAATGACTTTAGGATTTTAATGAACTGTAAAGATCAATGTAAGATAAATTGACCATTACCCTCAAAAACTTAAAGTTTAACACCACGAGAGGAGATATGTATTGCAAAGACTCAATGAGAAATATCCACTTGACTCCAAAAATACTTCAAACAATGCGCGCACATCAAATTTTGAAGAGAAAACATAGACTTAAACACCACAAGAGGAGAGAGATATTGCAAAGACTCAATGAGATAATATTTCAAACAATGGACACATCAAATTTTGAAGAGAGAAACAAAGTGCCATTCCTGAAACTTAATCTCTTGATACTGTATCATTACAAAATTGGGGTGAATGACACTGATAGCTCTACAAGAGGACGTTGTGCCCTCGTTGGGTCAGTATTTAGTGATCTAAAAAATTCCACTACTTGCAAAATTGATTTTCGCTCATCGCGATTAGGCAGGCACATCCAATTTTTGACTCTATAAATAATAGTATCCATGGTAACTTTGTCATAGGAACTATTATCCATCCACAACTCTTGTACTTTCTGCCAAAAGTCATATAAAGTTTGTAATAAATATCCCAAGGCAAAAACATCAGATGTAGGAGTGTATGCATCTGCCAAAAACGGATCATAAAGCTCCGGGGCTATCCACGGCCATTTATTTCGCTCTCTATCTGCGTAGGAAACCGCTTATGCCACCTTCTCAGGGTTCTTATCTGCTTCAAATACAAAATTGAGAGACACCCGTTTTTTGGGCGCTCTCAGCAGTAACCCCCAATCGATAATACCTACACGTGGCTTCAACTCTTTTGTAAAATCCAACACTACATTGAATGGATGTAGGTCGGTATGTACAATTCCTGCCAGATGTGCTGCCGCTAGCTAGGCCTTCCACCAGGGCATGCATAATATGTGGCATGGTTATTACTATTTGTTTTATTTTAGAAAGTTCTAGATGACTTAAAGGAATATTATCGGGCAGGGGTTGTCTCCATCCTCGATCCAAACGGAAAATTGCTCTGGTGAACTCACTGAATCTGAAGGGGACCTTCAGAAGAGTATCACCAAGCGAGCCGCCATTATAGTATGGGAAAATTGTGATCCAAGGAGATTCTTTTGTGAAGGCAATACACCTGTAGAACCTGCATGCCCTGCTCTGCCTGGAAGCTCTTGAACTTGGCGCTGCCTTCTCCTTTGTAGTGCTTTCCGCAAAAAGTAACGTGCTCTGGTAAAAATGATATACCTTTAACTGTATACTCTTTTACTGTGCCAAAAACAACAGAGCCTATTGTTCGCCCTTCGAACAAAGCCTCGTGCGGGATGCCAATGAGGTGTGTGCACATAGAATTGTAGATGGTACGATTAATGACACTTGTCCCACTTGCATCTGCCTGGCTGGACGTTGCAGCGACGTCCTGGGCAATGCACACTCTTTTGGGGAGGGACTCTGCATCCAGCGCCTTCATGCACTTGCTCTTGGCTCTTTGCTCGCTCCATACAACGTCCCATAACTGTAGACGTTGCATATTAGCTTCAGGCGGGGCAGCATCTCTAAGATCATTGCATGCTACACGCATGCTCCCCAAAATGGTTCATGTTATATGTTGATGGTTGAAATCTACTATCTTCTATCTATCAAGCAACTCAGCGTTGCCTCCGCTTCGAAGCCGACGCTGTGCATTTTCCCATATCTGGTCTATTAGATCTCGCATGAGTATCTCAGACTCATTGATCTTTTTGACGACATCATCAGCACATTGTGACACTGTGATGACTGCTTCAATGCGAATTGCTCGTAGAACGATTTTACGCTCTTCAGGGGAAAGCATGTTGGTCGTCTTCATAAATCTAGCAAATATCACTAAACACAAAAAAACAGAATATTAAACATTACTGAAATCAACATCAAGTAAACGTGAGAGAACAGCAGCAAGTGTATCATTACTTATCAATGTTCAAACAAAAACAGAATATCAAATAATTTTAATGAACTCAACATCATCCAATACATCATCAAACGTGAGAGAACAGCAACAAGTGTATCATTACTTATCAATGATCAAACAAAAACGGAATATCAAACAATATTACTGAACTCAACATCATGCAATACATTATCGAACGTGAGATAACCGCAACAAGTGTATTATTACTTATCAAGTGTATACATGTTGCACTCCTCATCTACACATCTATCATGACAGAGAGAAAGAGAGAGTTGTGAAGGGTATTATGAGAGAGAGAGAGAGAGAGAGAGAGAGAGAGAGAGGGAGAGGAAGAGAGAGAGGTGTGACAAATAGAGAGAGAGGGAACATTAGATGACATTTTTAATAGTTTTGTGAGTTCCCAAAGAGAGGAAAATAATGTTTTGTATTCCTAAAGCACTCCTCATCTACACACCTATTGTGATAGAGAGAGAGTTGTGAAGTGTATCATCAGAGAGAGAGAGAGAGAGAGTTGTGAAGTGTATCATGAGAGAGAGAGAGAGAGAGAGAGAGAGAGAGAGAGAGAATTGTGAAGTGTATCATGAGAGAGAGAGAGAGAGAGAGAGAGAGAGAGGAGAGGAAGAGAAAGAGTTGTGCCAGATAGAGAGAAGAAACATTAGATGACATGTTTAATATTTTTGTGAGTTCCTAAAGAGGAAAATAATGTACTGTTTTAATTTTTAAGTAAATAGAGGGAGAAAAAAGAAATTATTAGGAATTATGTATATTTTAAGAGAAAAAAAAAGAAATCCTTATCTACACATCTATCGTGTTGTGAAGTGTATCATGAGAGAGAGAGAGAGAGAGAAAGAGTTGTGAAATGTATCATGAGAGAGAGAGAGGGGGTAGGAAGAGAGAGAGATATTCATTTTTTCGAGTTACGAATCACGATATTATAAAATGAAACGTTTAGACAATATGATGTAAACTTTGATCCATGAAATACTCATGCCGCGTTAGCAACCAAGTATCGCATGGATCAAACACAATAAAAACAATACAAGTCAAATCAAACAAATTTACGACATTTTTTCGACCGCGTTAACGATGCCGTAATATGCAAGCAAATTTATGACATTTTTTCGACCGCGTTAACGATCAAATGCCATAATATGCAAAAAACAATATATGCACTAGCGGACGACACCAACTTGCCGCGTTAACGATAAAATGCCGCCCGATTCTATGGGAATACGAATAGGATACGAACATACACTGGCCGCGTTACCGACCATATGCTCGCATTTGACAAAGGGAAGGGAAGGGAAGGTGACATCGCCATAACGATACTATGCTTGCCGCGTTACTGACTAGTATCGCTACGGCGTGCCATACTTACCATAGGACACAGACTAGCCGTGTTACCGACTAAGTGCCCCAGGGTAAGCACCATTCCGAAGAATGGCCTTACACACACACCCCTCGTGTGGTGGCGGACCACCCACATCCTGCCGCCCATTGCGACAATGGGCTGCTGCCTGCACGAACACACACCCACACACACATCCCTCGTGTGGCAGACCACCCACATCCTACCGCGCATTGCGACAGTGGGCGGTTGTCCGCACGAACACACACCCACATACACACACACACACACACACACACACACACAAGTTTCATTACCTGTGTATGCTGTCAGCAATGAACTCCCAAAGGACCCCCTGGGCCCATATATATAGAAAATTGTACCCCGCCGGGCTGGATGACGACCCCCCCGCCGGGGTTTCTTTTTTCCCGGCGGGACCGCCGGGTATAGCAAAACCCCGGCGGGATTTTATCCGGTTATCAGGGAGCTTCCCACCGGCCTTTTTGGGAACATGTTAACATGTTAACATGTTAACACATGTTATTAACAAAAAAAAAATTTTGATCACGTGAATATAAAATCATTGCAATTCACATATGTGTATTTATATGAGCTCTATATGTTAATTACATATGTAATAGCTTGCTCAAGATTTAGTTCTTATCTCGATCTCTTTAGGTTATATGTGTATTTATACGAGCTCTTAATGTGAATAGTATATGTAATAGCTTGATCAAGATCTACGGGTCATCCTGACCTAGTAAAACTTGGATAACTAGATTTAATCCCTTCAAGAAAATTTCAAGGACAATGCCAAGATCAATATTAGCAACTCTTTCATACAAACACATCATGTCAGTTAACCTCAATGCATATTTCTTCACATGTTCATTAGGGACTTGCCCAAAGTTAGACAAGTCCTTAATCAAATTTGATCTAGTTCAAGCATGCTTATACTCATTATGGAGTTTTAATTGAAAGTGGCTCTACTATTGACCCAGCAAGGTTATCTATAATACCAATTAGTAGCTTTACCCTTTAAGGTGGTAGAGAAATATGGCATGAGTATTAGCTCACAAAATGGACCTAGATTCACACACACACACAATACTCAAAAGATAAGAACTCAGAGGTGTAGAGTGTGAGAAATATTGGAAAGCACAAAGGAGAGAGATGAAGCTCTACAAGTACAAATAGAGAGTACAAATGAGTAGCAATACCAAACTATGGATGAAGTTTCTTATATACTAGCTAACCCTAAGGTGCCTGTTCACATCTGGGAGGCCAAGGGAAAAAATCTAGTGGGACAAAAGTGCCCATGGCATAAGTACAAGCCCTCATAGTTTAGTAGTATCATATATCTAAGAGGAACCCCATGTAGTAAAAATGTGAGGCTTACAGATATTATAGTTTAGTCTCTGAAAGGGAAGAGTCACAAAGATTTGTGAAAGGCCTCAAACTTTTCACATGATATGATAAGGCTTTATTGAAAAGACCTGCCACATTGTCATGTGTACTATAATAGATCCAATTTATCTCTTTTGCATCGAGCCTCCCTTTGACATAATGGTAATGACCTTCAATGTGCTTTGCCCTAGTATGAAAGACATGATTCCTTGCTGCCATTGCACTCTGACTCTCGGTGAGAATAGGAGTAGGTGTGTTTGAAGAGACATAAAGATTCTCCATTAATTTTTCCAACCATACACATTTAATTGTCACAGTGAATGTTGCTCTATATTCAACTTCATGATGATGTTTCCATAGTTGGTTGCTTCTTTCTTAGCCAAGATATATGCACTAATTTTGCCAAGAAAGAAGCAGTTTCCAGATGTGGGTTATTGTGTATCATAGTTGCCTACTACCAAGTCGGAATCACTCAAGACCTACAGTTCTAAATCACCCCTTGCCCAATCGAAATCAAATGAAGGCCTATAGTTCTAAATCAACCCCCTTGTCATAAAACAATCCAATATCGTGAGTGCTTTACAAGTATTTGAAGATACATTAACTACTTTTTGCCAATGCTTAGTGCTTGGGCAAAGCAGTTAACGTGTCTTCAAATATGTTAATGTATTTGAAGATACCTTACTTGATTTTTGCCAATGTTTAGTGCCTGGGCAATGCATGAACTTTGAAAGTGGTGACACACCATACTAGATATTTGACTGATATAAGTTGCACAAATATATTAAGAATCCAATGGCTTGATCATAATGGTTATGTCGAATGGCTCACTGGCATCTTATAGACTTAGCTTTACACTAGGTTCTATTGGTGTAGAGATTGGTTTGCAAATTTCCATATTGAACCTCTTGAGCAGTGCCTTGATGTACTTTAACTGCTTAATGCCTATGCCATATCATATTAGTTTATAAACTGCATATCTAATAGTAGTGCAAAATCAAATCAAATAGTGGTGATACAAGAAGTGGGAGAAAAAGTTTCATCATAATCATAAGTTTGGCCTTGAATCTATCAATGGATCCATCTACCTTTCTTTTGATTTAAAAACCGACTTAGTACCAATAGATTTTTTGCGAAGTGGTAGATCCACTAAATCCCAAGTATCACTTTACATTAAAAAATATCAAATCATGTAGCCTCACTTTTGTCCTGATGTTTAATGATAATGATTCAAATAGCCTATTCAAGAACAATGTTTTTTGCAAATTAGGCAGGGGATATAGATGCCTTCAAAGTAGATTAAATTTGATGTAGCCTCAAATTTGACATGATGTTTTACAAACAATGATTTAAATTACCAATTCAAGGATAATGTTTTTATAAATTATGCTTGGGGAATAGATGCTTTCAAACTAGATTAAATTTGATGCTGGGCTAATCATATTGACATTCTCAAGGGTGGAAGAGGCTTGGTGAAACTAATGATCATAGCTCAATACTAAATTCCATATACTCACAACTCAATACTAAATGCATATATTCATAACTCATAAAATAACTCCATTGATATTAGTCAAATCTTGACACCTTGTAACAATATGTATAATGTTTTTCACACAGCTCATCTCTTTCACGCTACAGATTATTTTTTCAAAAAGTCAGCTAGATGAAAATTGAACTACTGGATTTTGTGTAGATATGGAGCTACCATCAAAACCACAAAAATAAAACACATTGAGGATCTAAAATTGGGAAAACTCTCTTCTTCTTAGATCTTATTCAATTTCTTCTTTTTAAATCCTTGTCTTTTTAAGGCTCATAATATCTTTTCTATAAACACTTTTTCATCTTCTTCATTTATGCTTTGCTTTTGAATCCCCTATATCTCAGAACTTGTTATATATATTAAATAAATAAAATAAAAAAATATATTATTCTTTTTAAGTTTTTAATATCTTTCATGTGGCTTCCCCTCCACTAGTATATATAAACAGATGCAAATACAACATAGATAGCAACCTTCCAATCCATTAACCATAAGCCTAGTAGGTTTATCAAAACCTTGAGCATGGGAATACACTACAAAAGAAGAAGGGGAGTGGGGGGATGGGGGGGCAGGGGGGAGAAATGAAAAAACATTCTATTAACCAACACTAAAGGGACTAAATGAAAATATAAAATAGCTAGAGATGGAAAAGTTGGGAATGCATTCTAGTTGAATGAAGCATGGGAGTGTTCATGTTCCATAACCCATGAGAGAGAGAAAAATCCATCTTGAAAAAGATTTTTGAACCTATCTCAAATATCATAATAGGATGGACATTGGAATATATGGTTGTGCATACCTTGCATATATGTGCCTCCGATCATTTGCCTCTATGAGACTCAATCCATAGGTAGTGGGATGATATTGTCACTTGTCTAATGGTGACCCATATGATGGCATGTGACATGTTCCTATGAATGGATCTAAGGCTTACAATTCATTGGTTGGCCTATGCATAAGTGAGGCTATGCTCAAGCATCTATGGTGTGCAAGCATCTATGCTACCATGACTAGGCCATCTATGTATAGAGTTGGGATATGCATAAGGGTATTGGTGGATAGCTTGTAAAAGGATTATATGTGATCCATAATTTGGACTATGAATAATGGCCTACCATAGGCCCATATCTTATGTATGGGTGACTCGATGCATAAGGCAAGGAGTGTAAGGCATGTCTTACATGCCTAGCCTGCCACTTATGTATTGGCTAGGCAATGCATAAGGTCATGAGCTTATGCATAAGTCTAGGCTATGCATAAGAGAACGCCTAGCCCATGTCTTATGTATAGGTTAGACAATTCATAAGTCCATGCTTATGCTTTAGGGTTTGGCTATGCATAAGGTCATGGCTTATGCCTAGCCCACAAAACTTATGTGTAGGCCATGCAATGCATAAGGTTGAGCTTATGTATATGGGCTTATGCATAATTCTAGGCTATGCATAAGGGCTTATGTATGAGTCTAGGATTATACATACGAGCTTAATGCATAAGTCTAGGCTATGCATAAGGGTGCAAATTATAAAAAAAACTTGGCTATGCATAGTTTGGGCTAGCATAGGGTCTAGACTATACATAGGATGGCATAAGTCAAATTTGTCTATTCTTATGTTTATTTGGCTATCATTATGCATAGGTTGGATAAGCCAAACTATGCATATCTCAGCATAAGCCAAATTGATCTATTCCTATGTTAGCCTGCATATGTATAGGCCACAATATTCATAAGCCAAGTTTGACTATTCCTAAGCTAGAGGCTATGGATAAGGTGTGGCTATGCATAGACTGGGCTATTCCTAATCCCGAGTATACATTAGGCCCATTTTTACATAGGCACACCTATTCATAGTCCATGTAATGCATATCACCCAGGCTATATGCATAGGCATGAATATGCATATTATTCTAGGCTTTGCATAGGGGTAAGGCTATGCATATATATATATGTGTGTGTGTGTGTGTGTGTATGTATATAGATCTATGCATAGGTCAAACAGGCTAGCAAATCTATTTATAATATTGGCAAGGCTATTCCTAAATGAGCTTGGTGGCTTTGCATGGGAGAGTGTATAATCCAAAATAGAGTGGTTCCTCTTGAAGCTAGATGGCCCATAACTCTTTGTTCTTGTCTCCCTCCTAAAAAACTAATCACATCCTTCGATACTACCCCATAAATCTTAGCATTGATGTTACCTATTATGATGGACTTGTTGCTTGATGGGTGTCCTACTTCATGGATGGGGAAGATAGTGTTAATGGTCCAAGATAAGAAGAATGTGGGGGAGAGGGTGAGCTTCAACATGTTACAGGCAAGCCTCTTCACACACACACACACACACACACACACACACACACACACACAAGGATAGATAAGCACACATAAGAGAGAGATGAATGAATAAGTTTTCTTCTCTATTCTTACTTCTCTACAACCATAACATAAAGATAAAGATTAGTGGTCCAAGAATGCGAAAGAGAGGGTGATCTTCAACACTTTGCAAGTAAGCTTCTTCATACACACACACACACACACATAAACACACAAGAATATACAAGCACACATAAGAGAGAGATGGATGACTAAATTTTCTTCTATCTTCTTGCTTCTCTACAGCCATAACATAAAGGTAAGTACTCTATAACCATAACATGATAAAGATAAAGATAAGTGGTTCAAGATGAGAAGAATGCAAGGGAGAGGGGGAGCTTCAACACTTTGAAAGAAAGTTTTTGTGTGGGGAGAGGTTGAGCTTCAACACTTTACAAGAAAGCTTCTTCACTCTCACACACACAAGAATAGATAAGCACACACAAGAGAGACATGGATGACTACTTTGCAAGCAAGCTTGTTTGTGGGGAGAGGCTGAGCTTTAGCACTTCACAATAGCATCCATATTCTTTCTAGTTGAATCAATATTTCAACATTACTCCTCAAGCTCATCTCCATACCTTAAACTCTAAATAATCTTCTAAATCTACAAAGCTTTTATGTATCCAATGCCTTATTATAATTCACTTGATCCTGTATGATCAGATAAACCAAATTTACATCACTTGCTAGAACCTTCTTTTTCACAAAATGATACTGCACCTCAATGTGCTATGTCCTAGCATGATACACCTGGTACTTCCACCTCAATAGGTAATATATTTAATGCTTTAGTACCATAAAAAAGATGAAAAGGAGAGAAGCGAGTACCCTCCTTGACTGCAATTCTATAAGCCCAGTGTGCACAAGGGAGCTCCAAGTCCCAAGTCCTTTCATGAGACTATGTCATTTTTCTTAACATGCGTATCAATTCCCCATTAAATCTTTCATTCATCCTATTGCATTGAGGGTAGTATGGAGTAGCATATAAAAGATTTTAATGACTTGAACCTTAAAAATAGTAATAAGGCCATCATAATTACTATATAATTTATCTCTTTATTATGCATTCCCTATATGAGTTTATTTGATTTGATGAATGTAGTAAGTATACTACTTGGTATAATGAACAAAATATGGAGCACATTGAGGGGTGCTTATATGAGAAATTTTTAAGTTCAGTAGAATTCCCATTGCATCTTACACTAAATCTTCATTTACATGAAGTTTAGTTGTGCATAAAGCTCGTGGATCATGTCTTTATTGTTGAAGAAGATGACTCAAGTGATAATGTTTAATGCTTAACCATTATAATGTTTAACCTTTTATATTATAGCTTGATGTTTAACCATTATAATGTTTTTTTAAATCTTTCTAGATATTTTTATTTATTTATTAGTGAGGAAAGGGACATGCCACATGCCATTTAGGCATGTGGGAGGAGGGGGCGGGTGTTGAACCCAAACTGTGGCAGTGTGGGCCAGAGCCCTTATCTCACCAGGCTATCACGCCCACCTCAACCATCATAATGTTTAACCATTATATTATAATGCTTAATGTAATATAATGCATTATAATATAATGGTTAACCATTATAATGCTTAATGTTCAACCTTCATATTATAATGCATTATAATATAATGGTGTCAAACTGAAGGAGGGAAAAACTAGAGATATTTATACTTTAATGAGAAAAGGGGATGCCAATGTTCTATAGTATTGCAACAAAATATGGAATGTAAAGTGGAGTGCATCTAGTTGGAAAAAAGAGATGGCACTTGTTCTGGAACCGCCAGGTCCCTATGAAATTTCAAGTTTTTTTGTGAAAGGTTAGCATGTGGGGATTACCTATTGATTATAAGCTACAAAAAAGTAACATGGCTAGTGGCATTTTCCCTAGATGCAGGTCTTCAATAGAAAGTGGCAAGCATGTGTTTTGGGAATGTCCAGCCCTAAGGAGCACCTGGTGGCAAAATGACCAAGTGGATAGAGAGGGGTCTGAATATTCAAACTTTTTGGGAGGATTGGTTGCTTGGGAAGTGGGCAGTTAATGATGAGCACAGTGGGTTGGTGGTAAACATTGTCAAAACTTTCATCTTATGGGAAATCTAGATTAGCAGAAATGAAATTGTGTTTTTGAGAGCTACATGTACAGGATTGCAGGATACTGAGTTGGTGTATAAATGTATATGCATGTGCTGGTCTATATGTAATGTTAATAAAATTAGATCTCTGGAATTGGATTTGTTGATTCAAAATCTACAAAGGAATATGCCTTGATTGTTTCCCTGATGTTGGCTGACATCTAGTTATGATCACATTTCACTTGGGATAGAGGGGTGACCATAGGTGGGCTGGCCATGGTGGTTGGCTAGTCTAAGAAGCCACCTATGCCTTTTATAGCAGCAAGGCTTTACAACAATTCAAAAAAGCCTAAAAGATTTAGATTTTGGGAGACAACCTAGGTTGATCACCCTTGACTCACAACATAAAATAGAAAATAGATTAGAATCTTGGGAAGAATTTTCCTCGATGATGCTAGTGAAGATTCTTGTATGGCATTTTTTTAAAGCAATGGATGCTTGAGTCATCATTTTTGGCTCATGGGCAAGGAAAAAGCACTTGGAGATAGATGTGTTCAATGAAATAGTAATGATCGGTGATGCACTTTTCATTGTTAATGAAGAAGTTGTTGATGAAGATTTTATCTCCCATATTTATGGAAGAATTAGTAATGACATATGTGTCATTGCATATGCTGATGTAGAAGTCAAACTTCTTCACAAGGTTCAAACAAGATCTCTCGTGCCAAAGGTCCACAAAGCATAGGTTTGCACATGTGCATGTGAAGTACCACATACAAACTTCAATGTTTATGCATAAATGAGAGAACCTTATCTCCAAGCAAAACGCATGAGTTTTGGAGATGCACACACAACACATGCATGGTCTAGTTAGTGCAAACTATCACATGGAGACCCATTGGTGGATTTCTAGTCAAGATGAGCAAGAGATGAACATATGGAGGGCGGGTGTGCTAGCCATGGTGGCTATAGTATGCTAATATTATTCAAAGCCTTCCATTGAACACTGCAAAAATCTACCTAGGTTTTCTTGAGAAAAGTCAACTGGCTTGCACTTTTATCCAATCAAAACACTTGAATACACACAACCAAATGAGTGGGAAAAAAATGGAGCAGATGTGGTAGCACAGGCATCTAGATCCGGGGTGAAGCACATAAAATATCACATGTGAAGAGGAGGATCAACCACAAAGTATGACAAGGATGAGTTGAAGTATCAAAGCCACCAACTCCACCTTGATCCTTCCTTCCCACCAATCATCATCATTATCATGCTTGTCTATGATTTATAGGGCCATTAATCTACACATGCTCAACCTCATGCATGCATTATTTCTCAATGTTATTTCTTAATAGGAAGGGATTAGTGTTTCTTTCTTAATAGGAAGGTATTTGTGTTTATTTCTTAAAAAATCATAGCCAACACCAGCTCCTACATTTTTAGCCGTCATTAAGGTATTCGTGTTTCTTTCTTAAGCAATCACAGCCAACACCAGCTCCCACATTTTTAGCCCTCATGAAGTAGCCGCCTCTTGTGCGTTTTCTTGGAGGCTAAGTGTAATAGCGCCGACTTCTTCTCAAGCTCTTTCATGAGTGTTTTCTTGGAGGCTAAGTGTTAATAGCATTGACACGCCAACATTCTCTAAGTCTCACTGCCACCTCATTCGCTTGTCCCTTGGCAGCCTTGGCCTGCACCTTGGTGGCTTAATAGTGGTTCTTCTTGCCTTTCTCTCTCAAGTCAAGGTAATGTTACCCATGTTTCCTTTGCCCTATGATTTCTCTCTTATCTTCTAATTTTTCCTTATTGGTTTGCTCCTTTTGTGTGTATTTACAAGAGGGCAAGTTCTCTACATTGGTGCCTTTACTTTGAGCCCAAACCGTCTCAACCACTTGAGGTAAGCTCTTTTTCTATTAATGATTTTCTTGTTTGTACCATAGGGTGGTGGGGTTTAGGATTAGAGAGAGAGAGATAGATCATGCTTGGAGTATGCTCTATGCATGCATAAAGCATACTCTTTATGCATGCTTAGAGCTTGTATACTCTCTGGATGCTTTGGCATGTGCATCGCCATGCCTATGTTTTTCCATGCATATGTGTAGAGCTTTTCCTATTTATGCATGCATATGTGTAGAGTATAGAGCATGGAGCATTGCATGCTGCAATCATAAAGCATGCTCTCTTTATGCATGCATGCATAGAGTATAGAGCATAAGTATGCTTTATGCTTACATAGAGCATAGAGAGTAAGTATACTTATTTTTGCATGGAGCATGTATACTCATGCAAGCATAAAGCATGATCTCTTTATGCATCCATAGACTATGCATACTCTATGCATATATAGTCTATGCATAGAGTATGCTCTATACATGCATAGAGCATAGAGCATAGAGCATAAGTATCTATGTTTTATGCATGCATAGAGCATGGATACTTATGCTCTATGCTCTGTTTAAGATTTTTTTTGTTTGCACCCTTGGGTGCTGGGGTTCAGGATTAGAGAGAGAAAGCATGCCGATAACCCTAGTTTACGTGCTTTAAATGGCCATTTTTAGCTTAATTTATGTATCTTGGGCCATTTTAACACTTTTTTAGCAATTAATTATGCTATTTTTAGTAATTAAAAATAGTTATTTTTAGAAATTAGGTTCCTTACCATTGGTGGGTTTCATTATGTTTTTGCGTCTATTTTTAGGTAGATTAGTTTTCTTTGGAAAAATCTTATGTATATTGGACAATTTATTTTTTGGTAGTTTTAATAGGGGGTGCTTGTAGGTTGTGTTCTCTTGCTTTGATAGTTTTGAATTACCCAATAGGATGTAGATTTATGTGTAATGTGAGTTTTGTACATTGCTTGGAGTCCTTAAGACCAAATTTTGGGCTGGCCAAACATTGTAGATATGAAAAGGTACCAAATAGTGTAAAGGGATCCTTGAGGTTCTTGGCAAGAGAGGTTATGCATGAAGACAAATTCACGGACTTTATGGGGGAGAGAAGAAGAGCATGAAGAAAAAATTGTGGACTTCTCGAGGACAGGAGAAGAGCATAGTGCATGAAATCTATGGGGAGAAAGCAAAAATGGGTAATTGGGTGCATGTTCTACAAGCCTATGTATGCATTTCCACCCGTTTTACTCATCTTCTTGCATTTAGAACGCTAGGAAAGAGGGGTAATTAGCAAGGAGACTAGGGGGCTAGATTTTTCTTAATTGGATATTAATTCATGAGACTAAGTGGAGCAATTGAACATTGCAAAGGCTTAGATTTGATTCCTAAAGATCCCCCAAAGTAAGAGCAACACAATCTACAACATTAATCACTTAAACAATTCAAATCATTGAGGTTGGTGCTCTTTCTTTACATATAATGAACAAAGTAATTAGGAAATCCTAAGAAATTTAATGATAATTTAAGCAAACGGTTAAGTACATAGATGGAACATGATAGTAGGTACTCAATTTAATCGATCAAACTCATTTTGAATTGGATTAATGAATGGACTAAGCATCTAATCAAATTTGGGTACATATCATTTTATAAAGGAATTATATTAAATATTAGTGATAATTAAAAAGTGATTTAAAAAAGAGAAAAAACATAATTAAAAAATCTTAACTTAAATTTTTGAAAATTATTTGATGAAATTTTCTATTTATTTTCTAGTTTCCAAAATTGAAACAGAATCAATCAATAATTATTTTGAATGGGATAATTAATAACTTTTTTTTAAAGTTATTTATCAAAGAAGTAGTTCATTATGCTCTTTACTAACAAAAAAATTGAGTTTGAAAAGAATGGATTTTTTTGGGTTGATTAAGTTAATATTAACTATTTTAATGAGCTAACAAGAACCCTGCACAAAGATCAAGAGTTGTCACATATATAGACATTTGGCATAAGAGAATTGGACATGTAAATGTGCAAAAATGAAGTCTATGTAGACTAAAGAAATTGTGGCAGAGCTACCTAAGATTAAGGTTAATAGCATGCAAAAAGTATGTGAAGCATGTCAATATAGAAAGCATACAAAGCATATCAATATAGAATGCATACAACGCATGTATTTTCACATTCATAAGTATTATGTAACATTCATTCATGACCACATGAGAAAAGTGTGCATTTATTTCATGAAGGAGAAGAATGAAGTTTTCACTCATTTTTAGAATTTCAGAATAATGGAAAGCAAACATGAAAGCATGTGAAGTGCCTGAGATTAGATGGAGAGGGAGAGTACTTCTCTAATGATCTTTCTAAGTTTTTGTGAAAGAATGGCATTCAGAGATAGCTTACATGTAACTAAACTCCGCATAGAAAAATGGGGTTGCTGAGTAGAAAAATAGGCACATTGTAGAGATAGCACGAGCATTGATGAGACATATATGGGCTAAAGCTATTTATAAAACATTTTATATCATGAACAAGACTCCCCGACTATAGCCATACATGATGTAATGCCAGAGGAGAAATTTGTCGGCAAGAAACTTGATTTATCTCACTTGAAAGTTTTTGGATGCTTTCCTATGATGAGTTCCTTAACAAAGTTGGATCCAAAATCAGACAAATGTGTGTTTATTGGATATTCCCTTGAGAAAAAGGGATATAGATGCTATAACCCTACTACATGTGAGTTGCCGGGTAAAAGCAGAGATGTTGTGTTTGATGAAATGAGTAGCTAGTATGCTGTTGAAAAGGATGCTATTGGGGCTGATGTAACTGGAAGTGTGATTGCACATAATGCAAGTGAGAGAGAGAGGTCAACAGATAAGACATGGAGGGAGAGAGTAAAAGGGACCTAAGAGAGAGAGAGTAAAAGGGGACCTAAGAGAACGAGACATTAAAATTTTAGAAAATTGCTCGCCGCCAAATTTAGAAACTACTCGGTAGAAATTACTTGCCAAAGTTATCCCCGCAAAGTGAAATGTATTTGGAAGACAAGACTTGAGACTTTGAAAGTTTTGACGTCCACTAAAGCTACGTTAATGGTGTCAGTGGGATATTAAGCTCTTACAATTCTCTTTTATCAACAAGTGATAATGCAATCAGTGTGGTGGCCACAATCAATCCTCTTCTATTATGCTTGTCATAAGATAGGCTTAGTTCCAATGTAAACCTCTATTTTGAAATAATCCACAGTTATGGATTGATAATTATTTATGATGAGTGATGATGGTAGCTATTGATGGAGTTAAGGGTGGGTGTGCCTAATGAGTCTCATATCATCTTCCAAGATAATAACCTATGGGGTTAACCAAGGAAATCAAATTTCATTACTATTTCTACCTTACCTTGAAGGTTAGCTTTATGAAGAGATATATTTTACATCTTGAAGGCCAACTCTTCTTTTGGTTGTTGTCTACAAGTGTGTTCTTATGTTTAAGTGTGTTTCCTACTATTATTTATGTCTCAATACCGACTCTTATACCAAGGCTATTACCGACTCTGATATCGAGCCCCGTAACTTTCACCAAAAAGTTAATCCCCAAAAAATTATCTGCCCAAATCGTCGAGTGATTAGCCTCGATATCTGGCCAATATGTTATAGTGTGTGTTGCCTAGTTGGAATGGTTTTGAAGGTGGGTGCTTTGAAGTTGGGCCTTTATTTAGCCTTTTGTTATTGGTTCTTGACCATGTCCTTTAGCATGGTATGAGGCTCCCTTACTTGTTCTAGGGTCAAGAATGGGGTCTAGGATGTACTTTGGCAAGGATCAACTCTACATGTAGCTTCCCTATAAGCTCTTGAGCTTGTTTCACTCACTGCTTAGCTCTCCAACACCAAGTTGGGTTACTATTTTAATTTCTTGGGGAGGTTAGAATAGTCAATTGGTTTCTTCTCTTTGTCAAGGGCTGGCATGTGTGAGAAATCTTATGCTGTCTCAGCAAAGAAGGCAGCTTCGGAGCTCTCATTCAAACCACTTTCCAAGGTCATGATGTTATCATCCTTCATGGCTTGTGTTGTGCTTTGGGGCTTGCACGCTTCTTAGTTGAGGTTGAAGCTTGAGCTTTATGCTTACTTGTGGAGCCTTGGATGCTTGCTTGGATCCAGCCTTTATCCTCACTCATATATCTTCCAAGTAATAGTTTTACATCGTCTTACTTTTTACTTGCATGTGTACACATGCTAAGTAGGTTATTTTTTTCTTGATGTGATGTGCAGAAAAAGATTAGCTATATAGAAGTACCCTTGAAGGGCCGGCGGCCCAAATCTAGATAGAAATAGTGAATAGATTGTACGCGATGGGAAGTGCCAATACATATATTTATCATGTCTCCTATAGATATAAATTGCGAGTATATGCTGCATCATGTCTTACATTATAGATAGAAATGGGATTGGAGGTGCTCAAATTTCCATTATATCAGGCTTTAGCCAGTGTATACCTTGACGTATAGTATAGAGATTTTTTTGAACCTGGCTAGCTATTCTCCATGTAATGCATCCATAACAACGACTAGTGTTGCGATGAAGGCTTGATCGATGCCAGGATACACAACAGTGATGAAGGTGTGCTTGTCAAGGAGAACATTGGCCACGGTAAACTTGCGCTTGAGCTGAAAGTAAAACGCGGCTGAGGATCATAATTAGAGAGCAACAATAATAATGAGCGATATAATAGTGATTCTTTATAGGCGGGCTACTCTCACCTCTGCGATCAGCTTGTCGCCTTTGAAGATGTGGACCTCGCGCTCGAAGAAGTTGCCCTTGACGGTGAAGTCGGAGCTATTGTCGTTAGAATTTCCGGCGAGGAAGACGTCGAGGTGGGTCTGGAACTCATGGACGACGGAGGTCTTCTTGACGGAGAAGAGTTTGCATTCTTCGTTTGAAGTGTCCCCGCGAAAGATATACCACGCGTCGTGCATGCTAATCGGCTACAACAGTCATACAACACGAAGCTTCAGAAATTAAACTCGCTAGATGAATGAAGTGAAAAATCAAGCAAAATAACATCAAGCACCGTCTTGAGAGCGCAGAGGATGGGGCTGCCAGAGGCGTCTAGGAGCAGCAGGCGCTTGTCATGCAGGCCATCCATCTTGAAGGTGATCTGGCCATCGGAGTCCTTCACCTCAAAGCTTCCATCGCTAAGGCCTTCTAATTTCTTAGAGATCGTCAGCTCAACAGGGATAGGGGAACAGTATTGCTCGCCTACTATTGGGTTGATGGGCAAATCATCAACTTCTACAACCTCCGCACCGTAACTCATCGCAAGCTTCTTACAAAACAAAAGAAATATTGGTCTACGACGAGATTGTGCAAATGGGTTTGCGTTATAAAGGAGTGAAAGTTACCCTTAACCAGAAACAGCCACACGACTTCGGTGACTTCGTTTTAACGGTAAATGAATAAGCTTTACAACGGCAAGGTGTTCATGCAAACAACGCAGCCAACAACACAGAGGCGTTTTTTAAGTGGGGTTATTTAATCTCAATCCACGTCACATGAATTACGTTAGATGGTCGTTGACACGACGCATGCAAAGTGTGACCCTAGGTTAAGTATCATAACTACCATTCTCGGCCAATGCGGTATGGCAACTCCACCTTGCCGATGCCATGCTGTTTAATTAGCGAAGCTACGTGAGCCACTAGTCTTCTAAAGACTGTCCCCTTTGAGTATATTGTTTCAAATGAATTCCTACTAGGAACATAGTCACAACACAAGATACTAGTTGATAAAAAATATCAAGTGCAAAAAAGTGTTAAAAACATAATCTTCTATCGTCATCATTTTGGTGCTTTTTGCAAAAATGTCTATTTTTTAAATTTTGCTTTGAAACACCATAAATAATTGTTTAAGAACACAATACACAAAATTCTTCCATATGTATTAACGTGAGTAACATCAAATAAAGATGGAATTTTTAATATATATCTCCTTGAAGGTAAGGCTATTTACGATACATAATTTTATGTTGTTTTTAGTAATTTTAAAAAATAAACAAAGCTACTAGATATATGATTGTTTTTACTCAAGGCACAAGTTGTATTGCAACTTTCAGATTTTTCTCTCCCTTTTGGTGGTGTATGAATTTTCTATTTTCTCAAATTCAATACTTCTCTCTTTCATTTTGTTCTCTCGCACTTTTTTTATTAAACGTCTCAACTTCTATTTCCTCTCTCTATCTCTCTCTCTCACTCACTATCTATCTATCTCTGTGATTGTATATGTTATTACCCTTTATCTCTGTGAGAGATGGATTGTATATGTTATGCTCACTTATTTATGTAGGAAATGGTTTGTATATGTTATACTCACATATGTGTCAAAACTTCTCTAAGAATTAAGCTGAGTCTATTTGGAGGAGGGTCATATGTGTGATAATGGTTGTTGAAGTAGAATGTTATGTTGGTGTTTGAAGTTAAGAATGTTAAAAAAGGAAGTTAATATTTGTTATTTTGTGTTTAGGCGATTTGAAGATGGTTAGGAGCTGCATATACTTGAGTTTGAACCAAGTTTATCGACTTCAAGTTTTGGATGCAACACAAGTGTCTTGCCGTAATCATTCAAGGATAAGGGCTTTACATTTGCAAACAAAATGTTGCTAATTTAATGGATTACGTTAATGAAAATGAAATTGGAACATTTGGAAGGGTTGAAAATGAAGAGGAACATAGAAGAATCCATGGTGGAATCCACTTACTCACAAGAAACAGAGCAATTGCCAATGATATGGTACTTCAAGAACCTATCAAAATGAACATCAAAATACATAGCCACAGAGAGATATAGAACAAGGCTCTTTTTCATTTGATTTAAATGAGCCGCTTGTGGATGATAATTTTCATTATATTTGTTGTGTCGTTGGTGATGTGAAAGATATTAAATATGAATGTCACTCTTAAGGTGTGTGTTTTCATTTTCTCGAATTGTTAAGCACCTAACAACTATGGTAGTGTATTCCGGAGATTGCACTCTTCACTCATTAGGAGCCCTTACTTATAAGTGTCATTTTTGTAATGTACTAATTTGAAAATGTGAGACATGAAGAAAATTAAGACAATATGTGGGCAAACACTGCTATGGAAGTGGGAATGTCTCTTTACTATCTTTGGAAAATCCACCTCTTGCATTGTTGGTAATGATAATGCAAGTAAGGAATACAGAAATAATATTTGATCTTACAATAATGCCTTGACATTTGTTTCACTAGGTGCTCACTTGAATAATCAGTTCACTAGGGGGGAGGAGTATTTACTTTCTGAATCCATGGTACTACCCTCGGGGGGGTCACTCTATGTAGAATATCCCTATCACGTGCGTTCAAGGCCTATATTTTAAATCCCTTATCTGTGAATTTTTTAATCCATATAATATCCCCTTTTCTTTATGAATCTGTAAATTTTTTTGAAAAAATTTTAAATCATACCCTTATGTAAATATATTTCTATAAGTTTCATAAATTAAAAATATGCTTCTGTTGAACTCACGTGATATTCACATTTTTTTGTGAGCGACCCCCTGAGGTACTACCTATCATCGTGTTGGTTCTCTAATACCTGATGAAACACGAGATTCGGCTCCTTGATTTGCCCAACTATATGTGTATGATACTGAGCATGAATTAGAGAATAGACTTCATGGAATGCTTTCTTTAAATCATAATGTACTTGAGAGGTTACAAACAATGATGTATGGATATAATCCGTATGCCTGTGCACTTTCTACAATGAGAGAAATGTTGCAGTCAAGTCTACGTGTAGATTTGACAATGGTCATTGATAATGAAGCGCGATAAACTTTAAGGCAATACTATAGTGTCGCACATAGGTGCTAATAAAAGAATATCTAACTTGCACCGTTCATATATGCCTCTATTATATATTCTTCTATTTCCTCGAGGAGAGGATGGTTGGGATGTTGGAATTCCACTCAATGGTAGGAATAGAAAAGATTCAAATGAGGTGACAAAGATTGTAACCCAATGGCAATATTATACATATAGACTACAAATAAGGGAAGATACAAATGCATGCCTTCTATGCGGTGGTCGACTATTGCAATAGTACATTGTTGACACATATAGACTACAAATAAGGGAAGATACAAATGCATGCCTTCTATGCGGTGGTCGACTATTGCAATAGTACATTGTTGACACATATAGTAGCATGGAAGAATCTAGATTAGTATGGATACACAATAATCAGAAAGCATTACGTGCTAAAGTATACCAAGGTCTTGCAGATATGTTTAATTCAAGCGATGGGGTCAATAGAGTCTTTAGGGGCATTGTTGGACACAGGGTAGTTCTACCATCTCATATACTAGGGGGCCTAGATATATGCATCAATTGTAATAGGATTCAATGGCAATTGTTCGGAAGATGGGTAAACCTGACTTGTTTATTACCTTCACTTGCAATCCTAAGTGGAATGAAATAACCAATGCCTTACTGCCGGGTCAGGTTGCCCAAGATCGACTTGATTTGACAGCTTGGGTCTTTTACGAGAAACATAAGGACATGATGCACTTATTGGTGAAAAAAGCAATATTTGGAAAGGTGTTGAGATTTTTTCTGTTATTGAATTTCAAAAAAGAGGCGTGCCACATCTACATATGTTATTGATATTAGAAAGTGGAAGTAAACCAGTTGAGATTGCATACTATGATATGTTGGTATGTGTTGAACTTCCCGATATAAGGTGATGTTTCCTAAGTTTCACACCATAATTAGTCATTGTAATATCCATGGACCATGTGGAGAACTAAATATGCACTCTCCTTGCATGGTTAACAGGAGGTGCAAACGTCGATACCGTCGGAATTTTTTTGCAAACTACTAGAGTTGATGATAATGGATATCCAACTTACATGCGGAGAGATGATGGTAGTTTCATATAGGTAAAGGATCATAGGGTGGATAGTCAATGGGTTGTTCCATATAACCCTTTTTTGTCTATGAGATACAAAGCCCATATTAACCATGAAGTATCCTCTACCATTATAGCCATAAAGTATTTGTATAAGTATGTATACAAAGGACATGATAGAGCTACTATAAAGTTGCAAGATACACACAGGGTGATTGATGAGGTTAGTCAATATTTGGATGCACGGTACGTATCTATCTTAGAGGCATGCTAGCACATATACCAATATGATTTACATGATTAAAAGCCTGATATATAAAGGTTGCATGTCCATCTCCCGATGCAGAACAATGTGATATTAAATGATCAGGATGATTTGCGTGATGTGATTAGTTGTGACAGAAACCAAAGAACATATTTGACGGAATGGTTCAAAGCTAATAAATTATATACAGATGTAAGTATCCTACATATGTTGATTTCCCTTGCAAGTGGGTGTGGAATTTAGCACTTCGCTCATGGACTAAAAGGAAATTTAGGTAATGGTACCATGTAGATCTACAAAAGGGAGTGCCCTGTCATTGCTGAAGAGGTGGTTCTGATTGTTGAGATGGTTGAAGGGTGTCAGTGAGTTCCTATTTGTTTTTTTTGACATTTGGATAAGCAAACATTTACTTTTGACTTGCTTTTATATATAATAGCATTATTTATCTTTCTTGCTTGGCACAAAATATATATAGAGAGAGAGAGAGAGGGAGACCCTAAAGTGTTATGTAAATGATTAGTGTAGTGAGTGTTACATTTGACATCAGGGATATATTACTTAGGATGGAGGTGGCAAGGAGATCATTTTCATTTGTTTATGGTGATAGCCAAGATATTGAAGGTAGTTATCTTTTAGATTGCTATAATTTAGATATTATTGTTTCCCATAATCTATGTAATATTCATGGGCTAAATTGTAGACTCTCCATTTTGGGAAGGACAAGCAACAACATCTCTAATTATCAAACTGTTAGAGAGCACCGATGTTATACGGTATATATAGAAACCCATTTTTTATGTAGCTTTTGAGTTTTGTTTGATAAATTTATATTTTTATTGATACATTCTTTTTGTAATAGGGAATATCTTTATTTTTTAGAACTTAGATTATTTCTAGGTTTGTATGGTCAAGACCCTTATAACAAGAGCTTTGGGCTCCTTGGAATTTACAATCTAAGATTACAAAAGATCTTGGATCAAGTTCATGTATATGCAATGTTTGTGGACTATGAAAAGCCTGATAGGTTAGATTTTCAAGTCATAGGCACTCGACAATACATAATTTCTTGGTTTGTTGTCTACAAGCGTATTCAAACCCCATTCGCCTCAAATGTTGATCCACCAAATGAGTTTTGTAAGGTTTTGTTGTTTTCCTTCTTTTTTTCCACGAAAAGTATATCTTGCAATAGCTAATGTTTTTTTCCTAGATATTTTTTCTAGATGGAGGTGAGGAGTATAGGCTTCCAAGGAAAGATAATCTAGTTGTCCGAAGATTGTTTTAAAGCTTTGTTCAGGTGTGTTGAAATTGTCAACATTATATTGGGTTGGAATAGTAGCTGTTTATTTACGCCAAGTTTGGTGCTTTATTCAATGAAATTAAGTGCTTTAGGAACTTCTACATGGATATATATGGCAAGCATCGTGTGTTTATATATAGGTTGCCAAGTTAGGGACCATGGGGCCCATCATGGGTCTCAAATATAAGGCTTATCTCTACTTACTCTTCCAGGACGAGCCTTTTTTTTTCAATTGGCTCAAATTAGAAAGTCAAAAAATACACTCGTGCGTGCCATCACTTTAGTAATCAGGGCTTGAACCCGTGACCTTGGGACTCTAGATCAACACCTCTCTCTACTACACTAATTTGTGATCGACAAATATGAATGCAAGAATACTGTTGCTCGTCAGGGATGGGTCAAGCCACTAGTGTTGTTTAATTAGCGAAGCTACGTGAGCCACTAGTCTTCTAAAGACTTTCCCCTTTGAGTATATTGTTTCAAATGAATTCCTACTAAGGAACATAGTCACAACACAAGATACTAGTTGATAAAAAAAAATATCAAGTGCAAAAAAGTGTTAAAAACATACTCTTCTATCTACATCATTTTGGTGCTTTTTGCAAAAAATGTCTTTTTAAAATTTTTTTTTTGCTTTGAAATACCTTAAATAATTGTTTAAGAACACAATACAAAAAATTCTTCCATATGTATTAATGTAAGTAACATCAAATAAAGATAGAATTTTTAATATATATCTCCTTGAAATTAAGGCTATTTATGATACATAATTTTATGTTGCTTTTAGTAATTTTAAAAAATAAACAAAGCTACTAGATATATGATTTTTTCCCCAAATTTTTTATCAGAGTTAGATGCATGTTAACCAAATATTCTCAAGAAGTTTCATGGACCGCCAAGTTGATTTACCTTAAATTTTATTTCTTCAAAATCCATAAATTAACCTTAAGAAGCTAGTTTTATGGCTCAATATAAAACTAGTGCTGATTGCCAAAGGGCAAGTTCTCTCCCTCACAAGGTATCATTGAATCCCCAAACTCTTCACCCTCACCCTTGGTATTTGTTTTGCATGCATAGAATGTGCATGAAGAGAGAGAGAGAGAGAGAGAGAGAGAGAGAGAGAGAGAAGTCTCTCCACATAAATAAGAGAAAGAGGTCTCATTTTGGCCTCCAGATAGTGACATATATAGATAGAGAGGCCTCTTTGTTCTCTTCATATGACAAAGAAAAAAATAGTGTTCTAGGCTACAATGTTCAATATCCTTCTACATTTTCATAGAGAGAGAGATCCAACATAAAAAAATTGTTAGAGAATTGTGTGGTGGATATATCATGTCTTTAAATATGTTGTTATGGTCTATTTATTCTCCCAACCATTAGTGAACAAAATAGGTAACAACTACCCTGGGGATACCTACCTTGCTTTCAAGCTCGGATTCTCCACTATAGACTCCAAGCTCCACTAGTGGTTTCTAGCTCCATTCTCATACGCCTCACCTCTTACTATCACACCAAGAAGCTATTGCACCGCCTTGCAAGGGCACACCTCTCTCCCTCTCTATACCCTCTCTCACAAAGCATAGGGAGGCATATGTACTAAGAATGTTCAATAAGTTAATTCTCTCAATTATCGCTCTCTCACACACAAAAGAATAAAGAGCATGAAGTACACAAGAGCTCAAGTAGCACAAAGGACAATTGCCTTTGCATCACGACAAAAATGGCTTATATACAAATAACCCGTATTCACATTCGGGTGCCTAAAACTTAAATAGCAGACCAGGTATCATGGATGTGGCTAGTGCCTTTCATGAAACTTATCACTAACCCTCTTAGTGGTGAAGAGAACTTTAGTAATCCCAAAATGGGGTTAACATCCCCCCTACCTAATGCAGGTTCTATCCTCGGAAACCTGCTAAGTCTTAATTTCCTTGACACCTAGCTTGTGTCAATATTGATTTCATTGTGATTATAATCTCCTTAGGGTGCACTTAAAATATGGATGTGGAGTCTAGAAAAATGTATCTACCATGTTTTCAAATGCAATGTGCACATAGCGAGGTAGGCACCAAAGATGATGATAGTAATATATCATGACCACTTCACGTGGTCATGTGTTCATGTCAAAACATGAAATTATTGGATCCTAATTTTTCCACTCCTTCTTTTCTTTGATTGATAAGTACCGCTATCAACTTCATTAATATGCATGCTTCTCTACTATAACTTCTCGATCAAGTATTATGTGCTCGGCTCTGATGCATAGTTACACAAGAAATTACTTTTGTGAGCTTACTGAATTATAGGTTTCAAGGTTAAAGATTGGAAAATTGTAACATATGTGGGAGTCCATACGCTTCTCTTCTGTTAAAGTGAACCTTCATGTAGATTATGCCTACTCGTACTTAACAGAGGTCCATATCTGTATACCTAGATGTACTTTGTTATTGTTAAGAACTCTTTCCGTTAGTTTGGTGGAACTCTAAAATGCTCTATCCATGGGTCATCATCATATCTTTCATGCATTGTATACATCTACTAGCTCAAATAGGTCTAGTACTCCTTTGGTGCTATCACCTATTAAGCCTAGCAGCAATACTTAAGCATTCTCACCTCCACGAGTTTATAGAGAAAGTGGTAGATATTTTCTATCACTAGTAGTAGACTAGCATGGAGATCCATGGCATTACTAGTAAGTAGTTTGAATGGAAGTAACCTAGCTTTAAATACTCCCCTCCACGAGTTTATAGAAAGTGGTAGATATTTTCTATCACTAGTAGTAGACTAGCATGGAGATCCATGGCATTACTAGTAAGTAGTTTGAATGGAAGTAACCTAGCTTCAAATACTCGCTTCTAGATTACATCATTACAGATTGGGCCAAAATGGAGGAAAACCTACTTAAGGAAGGAGGAATACCACAATGTGTATATCAATAGTGATGTCAACTTGAGAGGACAACCACTCTACTTTCTAGTTGGATAGAAGATGGTTGTGGAGGAATGACTTCTTTCACCTAGGGGGTGGGCTATATGTGAGAAGAATCTTGAGCCCCATCCAAGCATGATGTATAGATAAAGGAAATCTATATATGAAGGTGTGAAGTGAGTCCAAGGTGGCAAAAAATGGCGTGGCCAAGAGAATTTGCACAGATGCATGAAATGAAAAAGGAAAGCACGTGGTAGAATGAGTATGCAGAGCGGTGATACTCTTTGGAAGGAAGCAAGGAAGCGATGTGGTTTCAAGAACAATTTTATGTTTTTTTGAAATATATGCAAGAGCGGTGGCTAGAGAGAGCACTAGAGGGATTGTAGTAAAGTGGACTCTAGTAGGTTGTTTTGTTTTTGCTGAAGGTTGTAGGCTAGAGTTTCTGTAGTTGTTGAAGGTTTGTAGGTAGAAGGACATAGCAGTGTGAGAAGTTTGGGTGGATCATAGCAAAAGAAGAGCTGAAGACTAGAGAATTGGCTAAGATGTGTGTCCCTTAGGTTCTCTATGTAGCCCCTCTATTAGATACTTGATCCATACCAAATCTCCTCGATTGTAGCTACTAGAGAGTTAGCTGATGCTGGTTTCTGTGAAAATTCAATTTGTAATGTTAGAGATAATGTTACCTGCTATTTTTAGTAGATTAGGTCTCTTTAAGGGATAGTAGAGTCTCATTTTCTCATTTCCATTCTACAAGAAGGAGATAATAGGACACTAGCAAAACGAGTAGCACAACCAAAACTTGAAATACAAGCCACCACTAATTTTTATGAAGATGGCCAGGTAGCTCAAAACACTCCCAAAAAAGATTCCATTTGTAAAATTTTATGTATATAAAATTTTTAAAGATATTTCTTCACACAAGCAAAATTTTTATAGTAAAAATTCATAATTATTAAAAATTTATTTTGATTAATTTATAATTAGAACTTAGAAAAAAGGCTTAGACCTTTCATTAGATGAAAAATCTATTGTAAGACAAATTTTAAATGCTTGACAACCAAACATTACTACTACATTATCCCTGTTTGGACATTGAATAGCCAAACTGAACAAATTTAGATGTCCAACATCCAAATTAAATAAATTTAGATATTGAGCATCTAAATTAAACAAATTTGGATGTCCAACATCCATTATGTTCCAATTTAAATTTCCAACATCCATTATGTTCCGATGTAAATGTCCAACATCTATTATGTTTCAATTTGGATGTCCAATGTCCAACATCCACTATGTTTTAATTTGGATGTCCAACATCCATTGTGTTTCAATTTGGAAGCCCAACATCTATTTTGTTTCAATTTGGAGGCCCAACATCCATTTTGTCACAAAAGAGGATGTTTCTTATCCTCTTCATTGCATTATGAATGTAGGACATCTAACTTGAAGAAAAAATGTAAACTATCACACCAACATGTTTGTAACCATTTACATGTGGGACATCCAATTTGTCGTAACCCTAACCTCTAGTTCTTTGATGTCACCTATAGTGGTTCTTTGCTGACTTTCATAAGGACCTTGGTTATTCTTAGGCTAAGGGTATCCTTGACCTTCTTTCTAGTTGTTGTATTGTTTCATGTTTTGACATTACGAGACAAGTCTTAGACCTCTGTAGTAGGGTGCCTAACTCCATACATATAGTTTTGTGTAGTGTGGTTGCCACAATATAGTTGTGAATTTGGAAAAAGAACCTCCTTTATTGATATCTTGGATGCTCACTAGTAGTGTGGACCTTCTTAATATCTTGGATGCTCACTAGTAGTGTGGACCTTCTTAATATCTTGGATGCTCATTAGTAGTATGGAACTCCTTAATATCTTGGCTGGTCATTGGCAATGTGGTTTCCTTATAACAAATATCTTGGCTGGTCACATTGACAATGTGGTTTCCTTATAATAAATAAAACCTCACACATATCACTCTAGGTTAGGTTCTATGGCAATTTGGATGTTCAACATCCAAATTGCTACAAAAGTTCACGAGTTTTGTCTGTTGAACATCCAGATTCCTACAAAATATTATCTATCTTCCAAAAATAACATACGTTTCTTCCACAAATACCTTATGCTTTTTCCAAAAAAAATTATCGTCGTCGCCCATCATCGTTGACACCCACGCCCTTTGTTGCGTACGCATCATCGATGCTGCTGTTACATGACGTTGTTGCCGTTTTACTGCCTACGATTGTGACGTTGCTGCCATTGCATGCCGTTGTTACTGGCCTACACTGCTGACGTTGTTGCCTACATTGCCGATGTTGCTATCGTTGTGTGATGTTTCTACCTACTGAGTTAGTCCGGGGCGGGCAACAAGAAGAGCAGCCTCTAAACACTCCTCAAGGCTCCCGTGTTGCTTAATGGGCTTGGGGCACAACACAACACAAACATAAGAACCACAAAACCACACACCCAACAAGAAAAGGGGCACCACCTAGTTATGTGTGTGAACTAGAACACCAAACATCTTTCCTTGTAGCAAATCAATACAATCTAACCATAACATAAATCAAAAGGCACACACACCCTCAACAAACACTCATAACATATGATATTGTGTGTGGAGGAGACTAGCATAACACAAATAGATGCACACCAAACTTGGAGAAGAGCTTAGAGAGAAAATATAAAGTTGATTTTGTTGTCAATATACACATGGTCTTAAGATTACGGGAGCCCTCTCACCATACAACCCTCTCACCATACAACCCTCTTAAGATTACGGGAGCCCTCTCACCATACAACCCTCTTACCATGGAATGAAGGCAACAAATCAAAAATAGGCCCTCAAGCCGCCAAGCATAAGATCACACCACAAAATACAAGGATCGAATTTACCTTAAATCAAACATCGGACCGCTTTGCTAAATCAACTTTGGAGATGTAGGAGCAAGATCCATGCATAAACATAGATTCTTAAAACTCCTATGCATAGTCTAAATAGATCATACATATGCATAAAATATACATATACATGCATGAATATTAGAGAACACATAGAGCATGCATAGATAGAACACATGTATTCTCTATGCATGCATATTATTGGAGCTTTGCATGTTGTATGTATGTATATTACAACACACATAGAGAATTCATAAAGCATACATATGGACCAAAACAAAGAGGACCTACACTCATAGAGTAGAGGTAATGCACAGGTATAGAAGCCTCTTATGCATTCTCTAAGCATGCATATATTGTTGCTTATGCATTTTCTAATATACATGCATAGAACATACGTATTCTCTATGCATGCGTAGCTCTAATATTCATACATAGGCCTCTATGCATAGATCTATGTGTATACTCTAATATGCATGCATATAGGCCTCTTATACATAATATCTTTATGAATATAGGCCCCTTATACATAATATCTCTATGTATAGAAACTCATTAGGCTCTATGCATGAGCCTCTATCACTACAACATGTGAGGGGCATAGCAGCAATTACTATAAGCGTTTATTTATCGAGATGTTGGGAATTTTAGTCGCTGTCCCATAGCAAAATATCACTGCTCAAGAGTGAAATATCACTGCTTATTAATGCCTATAGCAGTGACACTTTTCTACTGAACAACGAGTATAACAGCAAGATTTTGCTGCTATTCTCGTTGCATAAAGTTCTAGAGAGTTGTTGAGTGCTGAATTTAAGTTATACATGTCACATACACATAGAAAATGATTATAGTTTTAAAAAAATATCCATCAGAACCCTTGGAGCCGTGTTTCAAGCAAAACAAAAGATAGTTAAAAACTTTTAAGAAGGGAAACAATGTTAAGATCATAAATCTATCCCCCATCTTGTAATAAATCCATATGTGTTGCTTCATCAATGTCTATATCTAAGGGAAGCTCAATAACACTGTTTGTAGTAAAATGTTCCTAAAGCACAATGAAACTAACATAAGTGAAACTCAGTTTTGGAAAAACAAAGAGGTTATGGTTTTAGGAATGTACTTACTTGCCATGCTTGCCAAGCATGGTCTCTAGAAATAAAAAAATATCCTTTGTCTTGCACCCTTTGAAAAAGAGCTTCCAAGCACTTTTGTAATACAAAATCATATTCATCTTGCATAGGGGGAGGTCCATTGCTTCAAGCTACATACATAAAAACAAATGAACATTGATTTTATGTTGTTATAAGGTAACCTTTTTTTCTTAAAAGATAAGATATACTTCAAGAAAATATATTACAAATACTAATGGGATATTTACTCCTTCATGTGTAACATTATGTTGTAAGTTGTTTACCATCTATCCATGCATAAACATAAATCCTTAAAACTCCTATGCATAGTCTAAATAGAGCATACATATGCATAAAGTATACATATACATGCATGCATATTAGAGAACACATAGAGCATGCATAGATAGAACACATGTATTCTCTATGCATGCATATTATTGCAGCTTTGCATGTTGTATGTATGTATAATACAACACACATAGAGAATTCATAAAGCATACATATGGACCAAAACAAAGAGGACCTACAATCATAGAGTAGAGGTAATGCATAGGTATAGATGCTTCTTATGCATCTCTAAGCATGCATATATTGTTGCTTATGCATTCTCTAATATACATGCATAGAACATACGTGTTCCGTATCAATATCACTATCATTATCCAATAAAGCATTGTCATGATTGATAGGTGACCCATCATCTTCTTCGGATTGTTGTTCCTCATGCTCTTGATCGGCCTCTTCCAAAATGTTTTCTTCATTGTCTTCTTTCAATGAGCCGATTTGAGGTAGTACTTACACCTCATCCCCAGAGATTCAACCTCCACATATTGATCTTGAAAGATATGTTTTGAATGAGGGGAAACTTGTATAACATACCACCACTTTGGATCAATTAGATAGGTGTGAAACACAACCTAATATCACAAAGAAAAGGGGTTACACTTTTATTATACTACATCAAGATTTATCGCTGGGATTGGTTGGATTCCTAACCTATTGATAGTGTTGAGGTAGTACAAAAGTATCTTTCTCATCATTCCAAAACTTGGTGGAATCAATTTGAAAGAACCCATTTGGATGTTTCTTCTCACGGTTTCTTGAGCACCTCTATATATTGCCTTGAAACATTTGACATCAAAGATGAATAGATTAAATTCTCTAAACCCAACCTCAAGAATTTCTTGAATAGTTCCACAATACTCAAGATTGTCCTCTATGACATTGATATATTATGTCTACTAGCTTGACTTTCTTGCTCAAAAGTTTCCATCACACCACAATCAAATGTGTTTCTTTTAGAATCCACAAGCTCCATGCAAAAGTGCCTTCCCTCTGACCATATTGCATCATATAGTTTATACTAACATTAAACAAAAGCATGACATTTAGTATAGTGCATTAAACAAGGTATATAACGATTGAAGCATGAGATACAGATGAAGAATGTTATTACTTAAGGGTCACATTGTCTTGCATACTCATTCTCTTCTCTTGTGATCATCTCTCCATTTTGTGATGCCATCAATATTGCCATACAAGGCCATTCTATATTGATCACATTTAGTAGAGGTTCCGAGCTGGGCGGGAATGGCAGTGTCTATTTTCTCTTCTGAAAGCTTTTCTCTGATCTTTTTGTCTATTGATTGCATCCTTGTATCTCCCAATCCACTTCTCCACTATGGGACTATTTAGAACACCGAATGTATTCACCTTTTGGTGTAATGCTTCATCTAGTATTCATTGCCTTCCTTTTCCTTGTGGCACATTAGTGATTAGTTAGTCATCCTCCTCATTGCTCCACAATTGTGGCATGGAAGGATCTGTGCGAGAGAGATGTTTTGAGATATACACAAGAGACTCTTGCATCAACTATCCCTCCTCCATGCTCGCTTCTGGCCTTGCTCTTTGTCTCACAAAGTCCTTTAAGGTTTTCACAAAGTCCTTTAAGGTTTTCATGAAAAAGGAAAAATATTCATCAAACACCACAAAGCGTCACTTTGTCAAACAAATGCACCACAAAATACAATTGGCTAGTGAGAATTGTTCTAGGAACGTTGTTCTTGATTATACACACTGCCTTATAATAACATTGAGATGAGCCATCTCAATGGATTTAGGATCTATCTCCTTTAAGGATATGTACCTATATACATAGAAATCATGTGTACTATTTATTATACATAACTTGTGAGCACATGAGAATACCAAATATGCAATATAACTTAGCTAGTGAATTGAAGAGAAGATTTATACCTCACCAAGCTTCCCATTTTGTAAGTAGCCTTTTTCACATTATTTTCTCCACAACCAACTATAGGAATAGGAAGAATAAACTATGAATAGAAGAAATTGAAAGTTAGTATATGAGCCTACAAATTATGTACCATAAAGAGAAAATGAATAAGCGAATATTTATATACTTATAATATCTTGTGCCAATTATGTGTCTTGAGGCCATATAATTTGACCTCTCCTTTCTTTTTGGTCTTTATGAAGACACCCTTCAATGAATGCATTACTCCCATTCATAAACAAAAAGAGGCAATCACACTTTTTACCTTATTTTGCTCCTTCTTGGTTAATACCCATGGTGCCTTTGGTAGGACCATGTTACCACTCTGACTTTCACCGTGGACTTTGAAGGCGTCCATTTTTTAAAAATGGTCTCAAATATTTGTTGCCACACTCTTGAAGATATGCATGGGATCTAAGAGATGATTGATCATCATGTCATACCAATATGAAAGTTGAAAGAAGATTGAGTGTCTAGATATCCCATCGGGTGATGGATTGGGGGTGATTCTCCATGCCTCAAACCAATCTCTACCTCTCATATCAGAAGTGGTGAGACATCATGTGGCGCATACTTGCAAAGTGGAGGGAGAAATCTATGATGTTTGTTATACACCACCTTCTTAAGTGTAGAGGGTATTTCCAAAACAAGTGATGGTCCACAAATCAGGCATTCATGAATGTTCGAAGGTTGCCAAAACTATTTTAAAATTGAGATGTATGAGAGCTAGAGATATAAACTTAAAGTTTAGAGTTATCTAGTTCAAGTATGTACCTTATCACTCTAAAAACCTAGGATAGTCGTACATTGTCCAAAGAAAAGCTCCTTTCACCTCCACCTCATGCCTATTTATTGTCCTTCAAACATCATGCACTTTGATACCTCTCCATAGTGTCTCAAGCTATCTGGTTCAAGTATGTACTTGAGCACTCCAAGAACCTGGGATAGTTATGCATCATCCAAAACAATTCTCCTTTCACCTTCGCCTCATGCCTATTTATTGTCCTTCAAACATCATGCACTTTGATACATCTCCATAGTGTCTCAAGCTTCTCAATCAAAGACTTGAGGTAAACATCCTTGTTTGTCACCTTTTACTTGCCTAGTACAAGGAGAGCAAGCATGATATGACCTTTCTTGATTGCCACCCATGGAGGGAGGTTGTAATTCACCAATGTAATAGGCTAAGTAGACCAAGATGTGGAATTGAAGACAAATGGGTTAACACCATCCATGCCCAAGCCAAGACGTAAGTGACGAGGCTCATCTTTAAACTTTGGCCGTTGATTCTTCACATGTTGCCATACGGTGAATCAGCCTACGATCCCCATGATGCCATTGGTTGAGTGATGAGTAGCATGCCATGTCATGAGTTTTGCAATCCCCTTAGATTTAAACATGTGTTGGATGTGAGGAATGATAGGGAAGTGTCTCAACACCTTCCAAGGGATTTTATCTACTTACTAATCATCCCTATAGTGGCTCTCTCCACATTGTAGACATTGTGTTGCATCTTTATTAACCTCTCTAAATGGCATGCATTCATTGGGACATGCGTGTATTTTTTTGTAATCCATACCTAGCATAGAGATCATTTTACGAAACCCATCTTGATATGTTAAAATATTTACAAGGAGAGTATATAAAACATGAGACATTTTTTATTTAAGAGAATATAGTGAGGAGATCTTACCTAAGAAGACTTGTGACACTTGCATCACTCCATATATAAGTGGTTTGCAAGTTTAATAGCTCCAATTTTGCTTGCAGTGTGGAGTACAAACATCCCTCATACAAATGGGTTCTTGCCTCTCTATGTAAGGTTTTCTCCTCTTGTGAAATTGGAGCTTGCTTACTATCATCTATGACCTCCCATCCAAAGACGTCATTTTCCATGTCGTCCATGATGGGATTCTCTTCCTCCTCATGTGGAAATGATGGAGGCATCTCATTCATTGGTTGCCAAAGATGAGTCTTAGACATGCTTTCCATATGAAGCCTTGCCACCTTTCACACTCTACCAGATGTCACCGAATGGTGTGGCATGTTACCTCACACTCTCCTATGGTTCTCCTCCATGTCATCATCCGCACTTGGTCATGCCAATGCCTCATGAAGCCCATACATCTGGACATGCTTAATTGTTATATGACGTCTCTATTGGACTGTTGCAAAAATCATTTGCAACCAAGTATGCATGAATCTTCTCATACCATGCTCTAGGAGCTTGCTTAAGGCCATAAAGAGCCTTTTTCAACCTGCATACTTTAGACTCTTCTCCTTTCACAGCAAAACTAGGAGGTTGTGATACATTCACCTCCTCATGTAAACCACCACTCGAGAATGCAGTCTTAATGTCCAATTGATGTACATTCCACCCATGATGTGTTGCCAAAGCAATGAGACACATAATGGTAGAAGTCATATGAGATGTGGGTGCAAAGGTCTCATTATCATAATGCCCTTTTGCTGGGCATACCCCTTTACAACAAGTCTGGCCTTGTAGCGATCAATGCTATTATTTGCTTTGCGTTTTAACTTATAAACGCACTTAGTACCAATGGCCTTCTTGCCATGAGGTAGATCTATTAAATACCAGATGTCATTCTTGAGTATAGAGTTGTACTCATCCTGCATTGCATGTATCCAATGATCATCATCTTGTGCTTCCTCAAAGGAAACAGGTTCCTCCTCATTACATAAAGTAGAAATGAGAACATGATCCACATGAGAATAATCTGCATGATGAGAACCTACATGAGTTCTGCTAGGTAAAGGAGCTACCAACTTACTATCCCTCAATATCTGTACAAGCCATTTTGGCATACGCCTAGATTCTTCTATGGCTGCTCTCTCCTCATCCACTATATCCTCAATAATTGCCTAATTAAAAGGCTGATTTTACACCTAAAAAGGCTGAATTTCGGCACTTGGTTGAGCATTCAATTGCTCTACATATGGTTGCCCTCCATTGAACAAAGGTAGGAGAGAATCAAACATGTTCTGTGAGCATACATTCTGTTGTTTTTTGCATGAAAGCATGGGATGAACGGAGTTTTCGCGACAAAAACAACATCTCTACTTACCAAAATTCGCTTTGAGGCCGGAGAGTTGATATCCCTTACTTTCTGAACTATGCCGCACAAATATGCATTTAACTGCCTTATCATCAAGCTTACTGCATTTTTGCTTAGGTGCAAGAGCATAAGCAAGACAACCAGAAACATGCAAATGAGCCACATAAGGCTTCCTGCCATTCCAAGCTTCATAAGGAGTTTTAGACTGCAAGGCCTTACTAGGTCATTTGTTCAACACATAGTTTGCGCACGTAGTTACCTCTAACCAAAAACCATGAGGTAAATCTTGGGCTTTCACCATACATCGTGCCATCTCCATGAGAGACATGTTCTTCCTCTCAGTCACACCATTTTGCTGAGGTGTGTATGGCATTGTACATTGATACCTTATGCCTTTTTCAACCATATATGCATGAAATTCCTTGGACATATACTCCCCCCCCCCCTAGATCTGAACGAAGGGTGCCAACTTTACATTCACATGCATTTTTAGCCATGGATACAAAGTGCCTAAAGCACATAAAAACCTTTGACTGCTTCTTTAATGGATACACCCAGCTATATCTGGAGTAATCATCAATAAAAGTGATGAAGTAGAGATATCCCCTAATAGATGGTATCCTCAAAGGACCACCACATACATCACTATGTATAAGCTATAATTTCTTAACAGCTCTCATAGATCCATCCTTTGAAAATGATGCCGAATGCATTTTACCAAGAATACACCCCTCACATACATGTCTAGCATGGGTCTCAAGAGTTGGCAACTCAAACACCATATCATGCCTTTGAAGGTGTAAAAAACTGCTATAATTCTCAGATAGCCAAATCATGCATGCCATAATTCTGCATCACTCATAGCATGAGTCATAGAGATTGAGCAAGCATCATGCTGCAACTTCTCAAATACATCCATCTTCTATAGGCCATGAAACAAGGTACCTGAGGTAATGATAGAATAACCATCATTTCTATCCTGAACTGTACATCTGTCATCCACAAATTTCACCATCAAGCCTAACAAGGCTAAGGCTGAAATTGACAACAAGTTCTTCTTAATATCTGGCACATATAAAACTTTAGAAAGAGTAAATGCACCCCCATCTGCACCAGTGATGAGCACAACTCAACTCCTTTGATAGGATCTGGGGAACCATTTGCACATGTGATGGTTCCTGCACTAAGGACAGATTCCAGAGATGAGAACAATTTTTTTGTGAAGTAATGTGCTTACTAGAACCACTGTCAAAGTACCAAGCATCCGATTCTGCCACTGACATGCATACATCATGAATAGAAGGGCCATAACTGCAATGTACAATCCATGCCCAATCATCTTAAGTAAAACTTACAGATTCCTTCTTCTCTACACTTGGTGCAGATGCCTCAACCACACAGCCATGCCCAATTCTTTCTTTTTCTCCTTCTCTAGACTTTTCTTGCACTCATTTATGTAGTGCCCTGGTTTCCTACAATAGTGACACTTGCTCTTCTTTTTAGGCTTATCATCTTCTTTCTCTACATCCTTACTTGAGGATTCTAATTTTGACTTATAACCACCATACGAAGAAGCTTTACCTTTGCCTTTCTGATTGGCAACAAAATCTTGGTCACTAACTCGCATAACAGATCTGTTTTGGCTAGACTGCTCTTTGTGCAAGAGTACTTAAACCAGCTCATCAAATGTAAGGGAATTTGGATTTCCCTTTATTATGAGTCTAAGGGTAAAGGCAAAACTATAATAAGAATCTAGCAATGCATTAAGAACTGTGGGCACCAATGTACTATCAGGATATTATTGTTGAAAATACAAGTGAATAGGGTGTGTGCAGGAACAAGCCCTTGGTTAGAGGCTGTAAAAGAGATGTAATTGTGAAAGAACCTGTGAAAAGGTGAGAAGAATCTACTGGGAGAGAATAAAGGGTAGCATGAGAGAATTTAGGAGTGTGGAGTTATTCTGGGAGATATTCAGGGAAAAGAGAAGAGGTGGAGAGAATCAGGCAAAAGAGGTGGAGATATTTTGGGAGTGAATCATGGAGAAATCAATGGGATTTGATGCTTGATGTAAACTCTATAAATTGAGGCATAGCCCTAATGAGAATTTGCTAGTTTTTTAGTATCCATGCCTACATTAATCTATTTGTTAATTACCCACTAATTACATCTTAATTATTTGCTAATCACTTTGTTAATGATGTTGATTCTAGTGTTTGATCCACCATAGCTCATCATTATGCTCAAATTTCAACATGGTATCAGAGCCATGCCTAGAATCTATCAGATTTATGAGCCCATTATCTAATTAATTAGGATTAGTAGATAATTAGCAAATAATCAAAATTTTAGTTAGTTTTCACTTCACCCCTTCACCCCCAGCCAGTGGAGGAATCCATTCAGCTTGCACACTCACAATTAGGGCAAAAGCTTCTAGCATATGGTAGCCAACACACTTGGCTACAAGCCTATCAAAACGGCGCAGCAAACCGCCAGCGAAGGAGGGAGAATTTACGATTTTAGTCGGCGCGTTTTTTCCTGAGTAATTTGCAGATTTCTTCTTGCTCAAATCAAATGTCTCTAATTCCTCTTAGCCTAAGGTGTATTCAAGCATGCTCTACAAGCTGGTGAAGACAGAATTCAATTTCATCAAGTCTACATTGAGATCCAAGCTCTTCATCAAATCTGCAGGTGACTTTGGTAAAACGGAGATTAAGCTTTCAATATTTGGTCAAATCTTGTGTTTCTTGGCTTAATCCTCTACTAGACTCATTGCTATTGATGCGTTTGAAAGCATTTGAGATCATTTGAAGTGTAAGGCACCAGATCTGGACTCCCCGCATACTCTGTTTTTTGCACACAAAACAGAGCATTAATTTGCTAATCAATGATTAATCAGTGCTAATCACTATATTTTGGTGCAATTGAGGGTTCAAATTAACCATTAGGTATCTGATACAGATCCCTATAGCTTCAGATTGCAAATCGGAGTTGGTTTGATACTCCAACCATCCCGTACAAATTGGTTATCCTTAATTTAATGTAATTTCTGGTGATTTTATGCTGATAAAATTATTGTAATCATCTATTAAACACCAGATTGAGTTGTAGAAGGGTAGACACTGCCCTTGAATCTTGAAATTGGATCAAGAGGTAAGACCCCCTTCACATCATCATGAGTTCAGCACAGGAAATAGCCAAATTTAATGGGGAACAGTTTTATACATGGTGGCAGACAAAAACCATGTATTTGCTGATGAGGAAAAATCTGTGGGGATTAGTTGAAGGGAGAGATGAATGCCCAGAGAGAGGGAAAAATAAGTGGAAGAGCAGGAATGAAAAAGCATTGGGACTTATTGCACTCAGTTTAAATGATGAAATCATTCATCACATCACAGGGATACAATGGGAACCTGTGAAAAGGTGAGAAGAATCTACTGGGAGAGAATAAAGGGTAGCATGAGAGAATTTAGGAGTGTGGAGTTATTCTGGGAGATATTCAGGGAAAAGAGAGGAGGTGGAGAGAATCAAGCAAGAGGTGGAGATATTCTGGGAGTGAATCATGGAGAAATCAATGGGATTTGATGCTTGATGTAAACTCTATAAATTGAGGCATAGCCCTAATGAGAATTTGCTGGTTTTTGAGTATCCATGCCTACATTAATCTATTTGTTAATTACCCACTAATTACATCTTAATTATTTGCTAATCACTTTGTTAATGATGTTGATTCTAGTGTTTGATCCACCATAGCTCATCATTATGCTCAAATTTCAACAAATATATCTCATCCACACTAGCGAGATGCTCCTTAAAATCTTTGAGCTTGGTCAAGAAGCTGTCCATTGAGTCTCCCTCATTCATGTGCTCACACTCCAACTGTTTGTATAGATATGCAACACTGGCTTCATTACGCACCTGGTCTAATGCAGCAAGTGCATCCCATGCCTGTTTTGAAGTCTTACATGACGAAATATGATAAATAATGCTTCGCTTCATAGAAAGTGCAAGCAATGCATGTGCCTGTGCAACTCTTCCATCCCATCTCGTTTAAGTAACAATGGGAGGTAATAGTGGTGCATGTGGAGGAGCCACATTTGTATTATATTCTACTTCAGATGTATCTGCCACTCCTAGTTGCACTGGTAGTTGTGAAACGGGACAAGTTTCACTACCACTGACCACATTCCAAAGGCCTTTAGCAACCAGTATATGCTTAATCATATAGGACTACAATGGGTAGTTAGTTCCATCAAGTTTGTCCTCAACAGACAACATGTTAAATACATCACTACTGCCAGCCATACACACTACAAGTACTCAGTATTCACTGAATGCAACCCTTGATGGCTGCCAATTGACTGAATCACCTACAAAGTGTATGAAAAATAACACAAAGTAGAGAATAGAGTGTTAATGGCGAAAGTATGATGGTCGATGTTGTTGAACACTAAAGATGCTGCTGTACACCAAATCTTTGCCACTGCACAGCCCAAACACCCAAAGTAGAGAATAGAGTGTTAATGGCGAAAGTATGATGGTCGATGCTGTTGAACACTAAAGATGCTGCTGTACACTAAATCTTTGCCACTGCACAGCCCAAACACCCAAAATCGAGTAGCACCAATCCAAAATGACGCCTCTCCAAAACGTCTATAGAAACATTGCGGTGCCCAACCACGCAAATCGTGCCATGGACCCTAAAAATACAGTATATACCTTCTTCTTCTAAGAGTGTATCTCAATCAGAGACAGAAAAATAGGGTCGTGAGAGGAGGGAGGTAGACTACTAGATTAAGTATCAAGGAAGCTAGCTCTGATACCAATTGTTAGAATTAGGGTTAGGGTTGCAAACAATGCACACACATAAGATAGAGAAGCTTGAGAGCACACACACTCACTAGATTAGAATGAAATGTGTGCCAGATACAAAAGATAAGTACACACCCCAAAATGAGTAGATAAGAGGGTGCACATACGCATGGGGGAAAAAACCTCCTAGTGAGGGAAAAAGTACCCCGGTAGTCCTAAGTGTGTTCATAGTTTACATGGTTGTAATACAAAACAATGTATAAAGACATGGTGTGTGACACAAATACAATATAGCTAAAATAACAAATCAAGGGAGGAAAGTAATCTGGTAGCTTATGGGAAGTCTTATGCGCTATGATCCATCCAAAGAGAACCAGCGAGACTTCTCTTTTTCATAGCATGTTGTTCAAAATTCTATGTATACATCCCAAGGTGTCCTACCCTTGGGCACATGCATTAGACATTCTTTGAGAGTAACTCAAACACAAATTTCATTGCACAAAGCCTTTATCAATCTATTCTACTTCTTTTCAAGCTTGTATGTATATACAAAACTCATTATTCACTCACTTTTCAATACCAAAAGCGCCACATTCAAAGTCATTTTCTCTCTCGCTAGGTTTTTTTTTCCTTTGAGTGCATCTGGGTATTCCGACTGCATCACAGATGTAAATATATAACGTAGATTCTACACATTATTACACTTTCTTTCGTAATCTTTGCAATTTTCTTTATAGCATTTTCCTTTGTTCTAATTTGGTTTGTTTGTTCTTTTACTTTTTCAATTCTTAAATATCAACAAACATGGGCATTACCTAGGCAACACAACCCTCTTGACACTCTGCTACATTCTAAGATTAAATGTTTGTTTTTTATAAGTCATATTCATCATGTTAAAAAGCATGAAAGAACTTATTTTATTCAAAGAAAACTTACATTTATAGAGCCAAAAGACTCATGAAACTTTTCAAAAAACAAGCCTAAAACTCTACTTCTTTTCCTAAATAAGTGGAGCTAAGTGCACGTGACTAGGTTCAATGAGTCCGTGTAAGAGACTATTCTCACCAATATGAGATTGTTGTATTTCTTACATCCCCCCTAAATCACATACTAGTTATAGTAGCATAACATAAAGTTCAACAGCTACTTTGTATGTGATGATGACCCTGCAACTAGCATGCCCAAAAATCTAGTTATCATGGCTGAGAGGCTTCATTATAGCATGGCTTATAGGCTAATAGCTTAAGCACAATTCAAAGGAGGCTAGAGAAGGTTTACATTGATAAAAAGAGACTGCTACAACAAACCCAGTGGAGAAGGAACGACATCGGCAAACGTCATGGAGACTCCTAAGGAACAAGACCCGAAACTTACATGGTTCTAGACCACCTAGTCAGCTCAAGAGGAGAGATGACTAATGTAGCTATGCCCAATGCGATAAGCTGATGCTAGTGCATCATGCCACCGGTCTTCCTAGGCTCAAGGAGTGAGTTGTTGGTTGTGCACAAGATAGCTCCTATTCCAATCACCATTCTTGATCCTGACAGAGGTTAGTTCCTAGCCCAATCATGACTATTGATCCAAACGCGAATCAAATTCCAAATAGGAGTAGATTTAATCACAAAACATAACATACATAAAATAGACATAGCTATGCAATACAGAATGGAGACAAGTCAAAGCCCAACACATGTGTTCCTCAGTATAAGCATGAACTCAATGGTACAACACATTAGCAATGAAGCTACTCTTAAACTTAGGGAGCTCCACTCCCTATATTGCATACATTCCCTAGTCTCTCCATTGCTCTCTCTCACATATCATACTCTAGGAATGATCCCAATGTCCTCACATCTATTCGGGTACTACCGGTTTAATAAGAAACTATTGTTGGCTCCTACAAATCAAGAAGCTAACTCATCATGGCTCAACACAATCCGGTGGTGACATCGGTGGTGGCCAGACGGGCTAGCTGGCTGGTCACCAACAATATTATCTTTTAATTTTGGGTATGTGAAAAAGAAAATTGATGCCTAAATCGCAACCACTGTATATATTTATACTTTTTGAAAGGTCTAATTAATAAAACACATGAATACAAGTTAACATCAAGTGAAAGACATCAATGTGTGCTTGACACCGCTTACATTTACATCAAAGGTCTATAAGAAGGGATAAAACCTATAGGTGAACCAAGCTTTGAGATTTGCCGCATTCTAGCATGGACTATCCATGACTATCTTGCTTATGGATTTTCATCAACTACATGATTAGAGCTAAAATGGTTTTAATTTGAGAGCAATCTAGAACTCCAATTGCATTGACTTTAATTTTTTTAAATGGATCTATCAATCAAGGATTATAAGGCATCTCCACCATGGGGCGATTGGCTATGATCCAAATATAGTAGTAGTCTCAACAAAAATGTATATCTTTGATATAGATGTTTTCTACCCACACGACACATGTTGCGATCTAGATCATATGCAAGCCATTTTAATGGCAAGGTTGAGAATGCACATTGTCCTTTATGAATGACTCCTATGGAGTAGTATAGAAAATGGATAGTTGGGCCTCTTATAGATCTGGATGTAGAGCTACGAGTGATGAGGAATACCATCATAAAGCTAGAAGGAAAAGGCCAATGGCACCTTTTATTTCAATATGATATAGTTTGGAGTATTGGAAAGATTTCATAATTACTCATTTGCTTGACCCCATGGAATTTTTCAAAAATGTTGCACACTCACTCTGGAAACATCTTGTGGGCTTGCAAAATACAAAGACTACAAGAGAGGACTTAAAGGAACATAACTATAAACCATCTTTATGGCCTTTAGTAAACACTAAGATAGGAAAGAATACTTATATTCCTACCCCATGGGTGCCTACAAAGCAGGAGATGAACACAATCAATGAGAGGATGTGATCGATATGTACATGTGTGGGCTATAGTGCATCACTATAAAACATGTGATCGATATGTACATGTGCGGGCTATAGTGCATCACTATAAAACATGTTTAACTATGGATGATATCGGTCTTTTTGGTTTAAAGAAACATGGCTACACTACTACATGTCGAGCTCATATGGACGGGCATACCAATGTAAAAGAACTAGCTTAAAAATCTCCCTGGCGTCGATATGCCCGTGGGTATCAGCGTTGATGGCACGGAAGCGGTAAAGCTGTTTACGCCCTTATAGCATGCCACACTTCCACACACGCATGCAAACACACCAGAACACCAGACCAAAGAGCATGAACAAGACTCATATTTCAAAAAAGACCTTGACCTTTACAGAATCGGATATCCCAAGATATCCCAGACACCAGCTACACCAAGCACCCGCTCGCAATCGGCCCTCTCCAGCTCCTGGTCGCTCCCAATCCCTTCGCTCCTTGCTTCTCTACAGCCGACCTCGTTCTCTGCACTGCACCTCAGCTAAGGTCCACTCTCTGCTACACCTCCAGCACCCTGCCAGTTCCCCAAGCATAGAACCAGTCACCCCTTCTGACCTTACCACCAAGCCAATAACCAGCCCAAGCCTCACAATACCAAGTGGCTCCCTCTTGACCTGTCTCTGTCAGCCCGACCTGCACGTCCTCGCCAACCTTGCTTCCTCTGTGCCCACCTTGCCCATAGGTGGCCACTACATGGCAGCCCACTGTCAGCTTCCTCACTAGCAGCACCTACGCTTGTCTTCTCTCGGCGCTTGTCCTTGCTGCGTTCACCTAGGAGCCTTCTCCTCTCGCCCTGCAACTATCTCTTTGCTGAGCTACCATCACTCGGTTACCATCACACGGTTACCATCACACGGTGCCAGTCCCTCGCCAGTCAGCTCCAAGCCTTTCACCACCATCCAGTCATGCTAACCACTACAGCGATCATGTATTAAACCCCAGCAACACCTCTATCTCTGTCATCGCCTGCGCACACTAGAGGCGACCACCTTCATACATACTGCACCTACGCCAACTCCCCGTCGGCTCTCTATTTGTAGCCCTCAGGCTCCCTTGCGTAGTCCACGCTCCCTTCCTTTACCCCAGAAGCATCGCCCCTTCTACAAGGCGGTAACTTTCTTTGTGTTCGGCTCTACCAGCTGGCACCCTCCGGCTCCACACTTTGCGTCTTCAGAGGCCGCACACGTCCCAGCGCTGCTCCTCTGCAGAGCCTGTGGCTGCACACGCCACCCAGACACCGGGCTCCTTCTGTCCACGCGCTCTTCCCCCCGCTGCTCTTCTCTGCAGCGCCTCAGAGCTCCCAGCCCTTCACTCCACGGTGGTCTCCCTTTAACCAATCGCTTGCCGGCTTCAGCTGCTCTTTACACCAGCAGCAGTAGCCTCCCTCGCCCCAGCACTTCCTGTGGCTGCAGCAAGCCACCCACAACACACACGGGCTTCTCCTGTCCGTCGGCTCCCCGCCTTTTTTAAAAACAACACCCCACCGTCTCTTTGTCCAGCTGCGCCGACCAGGTTCCAGAAGCACCAGGCTGGCGGCGACTTAATTTTCCACGCCACCTTCCAAAAATAAGGCCACGTTTATTTTTTCCTATTTTATTTAATCTTGAAAATTGGCCACCAGATTGCTTTCACACTCATGCCAAGGCACATGGCCCCTCATTGCCTTTTTTCTGCCCATGTCCACATACCTCAAATGCAACCTTGAGTGCTCACTCATTTGGACACGCATACAACTCAAGTGGCCGAACAGTTGAGACCATCTCCAGCTACGTTCCGGACGAGCTTGCTTCCAGAATTTCAACGTTGTCCCTGCACACACTTCCATCAAGACCCTATGCCTGACTGCCGCATCCACGATGCCCACACTGAGTCAATGGGTGCTCCCATGACTTCACCACAACACAAACGACACTCATGTACACATGTACAAGTTGAGGTTGAGGTTCCCAAAAAACATCACACAGCGTCGGTATGAGAACATCAATATCAGTGTCAGTAGTTCATATATGTTACTGACATACATACCCACGGGCATCCCAATGCCATTACTAATAATGACTATACTGAGACGACCAAAACTTGCAAAATGTTTTTGTGCAGAATGGTGTTGCCAGCTACTAGACTCGATCTGGCAGCACCATTCTATCCAATATAGAGTACTCCATTCAACTATACTCTTTGGGTGTGGGATCCATGTTTGTGCATGATCAAAATTAAACATGAACAACATAAATTGAAATTACATTATACAACTTGGTTGAAAAATGACATAGAGATGTAGCAACAAAGAGAAATAAACAACATGACATTGTGCAAATTGTAATATATAATCGGTGTTGACATTAAAACTATATATAGGTGATTGCAGAGCAAAGTGCCAAAAATAAAACACCAAAAAGCACCACCCCACATTCCAATGCAATAGAGGAGGGTAGGCAAAGCCAAAGTTTAGTCAACATTTGATATCCTCTTAGTGGAAGCATGGAGTCCAAAAATGAGATCTACATTGTCCCATAAAGAATATTCAAAATATAAAGTTATAAAGAGATTACTAACATATATTATATACAATGACTTTAATTTATTTTTATGGCTTACCATGTCATTATGGCAATGCATCCCATGCACAAAAGCGTTATGCGAGAAACGATTATGCGCTACATGCATGCTTTGCATCTAATCGATGAGCAAATTCGCTTGCCGATTGGATGCAAAGCACCCATGCAACACCATGACTCTATGTGACTAGTTCTTTTACAATGCATGCACGCTTTGCATCCAATCGATGAGCAATTTTTCTCCTCAATTGGTTGCTAAGTGCGCATACGATGCAAAAATGCTATGCGAGAAGTGCTTATGCACTACACGTGTGCTTTGCATCCAAGCATCCAATCAATGAGTGAATTCATGCAATGCCATGGCTCTATGTGACTAGTGCTTTCGATGCAGGCACACTATGCGTCATTGCAATGCAGGCACACTTTGTGTCCAATCGATGAGTGCATTCGATCGCCGATTGGACTCTAAGCACTCATGCAATGCAAAAGCGCTATGCGAGTAGCGCTTAGACACTACATGCATGCTCTGCATCCAATCGACGAGCAATTTTGCTTTGCTGATTGGATGCAAGGCATGCATACAATGCAAAGACGCTATGCGACTAGCACTTATGCGCTACTTGCATGCTTTGCATCCAATCGGCGAGAGCGATTTCACTTGGCAATTGGATGCAAAGCGCGCATGTAATGCAAAAGCACGCATGCAACTAGAGCTTATGCGCTAGATGCATGCATGCTTTGCATCTAATCGGCAAGCAATTTTTCTCATTGATTGGTTGCAAAGCACACATGTAATGCAAAAGTGTTATGTAACTAGCGCTTATGCACTAGATGCATGCATGCTTTGCGTCAATCGGCGAGCAATTTTGCTTGCCGATTGGATGCAAAACATGCATGCAATGCAAAAGCGCTATGTGACTAGCACTTTTGCGATGCATGCACGCTTTGCATCCAATTGCAAAAGCACTATGTGACTAGCGCTTATGCGGTAAAAGCATGCTTTGCATCCAATCGGCGAGCAAAATCGCTCTTGCCGAGATTGGATGCTAAGCGCCCATGCAATGCAAAAGTGACATGCGACTAGAGCTTATGTGCTACATGCAAGCTTTGCATCTAATCGGTGAGAGATTTTTCTTGCCGATTGGATGCAAAGCACGTATGCAATGCAAAGTGCTATATGTCTAGTGCTTTTGTGATGCATGCATGCTTTGCCTCCAATCGGCAAAGCGATTTCACTCGCTGATTGGACGTAAAGCACACATTCCATGCAAAAGTGCTATACGAGAAGCGCTTATGTGCTACATGCATGCTTTGTGTCCAATTGGCAAGCAAATTCACTTGCCGATTAGTTGCAAAAAGTGCCCATGCAATGCAATGCCATGGCTCTATGCAACTTTTGTATACATGCAATGAAAAGTGCTATGTAACTAGCGCTTATGCGCTAATACAAGCATGCAATGAAAAGTGCTATGTAACTAGCGCTTATGCGCTAATACATGCATGCTTTGCATCCCCAATCGGCAAGCAAAGTCATGCCGATTGGACGCAAAGTGCGCATACAATGCAAGTACACTATGCGAGAAGCACTTATGCGCTACATGTATGGTTTGTGTCCAATCGGCGAGTGAATTTTCTTGCCGATTGGATGCAAAGTGCTCATGCAACCTTGGTAATACAATCATGGTCTTCCAAAGAATGCCATGACTCTATGTGACTAGAGCTTTTATGATACATGCACGCTTTATGTCCAATCGGCAAGAGCGATTTCCTCGCCAATTGGACGTTACAGATGCATGCAATGCAAAAGTGCTATACGAGAAGCGCTTATGTGCTACATGCATGCTTTGCATCCAATTGACCCAAGATTTCATTCCATCGATTGGGCGAAAAGTGCGCATGCAATGGAAAAAGCACTTACGCGCTACATGCATGCTTTGCATCCAATCAGCCCAAGATTTAGCTCACCGATTGGATGCAAAGCACGCATGCAATTTGCCGATCTATCCCGAACTCGACCTAGACATAACAAAGGAGAAACTACAAGAATCTAGCAAGGACTACGATGATGGTTTTTTTTTGACACCCATATTTGGTCTATGTTCACTTACATACAATTCTTCACTCACATAGTAGAGCCACCTAGATTATAACACACCCATTTTCATACAATTTTTTACTCATAGCTCTACACTATTCAACAAATCATATTGTTACCATGCATTATCTCATCGATACTTGAGTAAGAGCACGCATTCCTGAAGCATGGCCTTATGGATCCACCCAATGATGATGACATACTTTTTGTCAGTCTCATTGTGGTCCCTACATTTGAAAGAGATATTTTGGTTTATTAATCACTTTAATTACAAAATTGTGCCATATAAGAAACTATAATTAAAGAAATCAATACATGCAACCAAAGCCACAAGATCTCGCATCCACTAACAAAAAATGACACCTCCCTATATAAATAATGTGTCCCTACAGATTGATACAACACTATATGCATGCATCACCCACACAAGTGCGGGGTACTATATGTGGTGGGCCCTGTGGCATATGAGGGGGAGTGTGAGAAGCATTGGGATTGTCACTTGTACAAAAAAATAGAAAATTGGTTACTACACATTCACATATCTAATGGAACAACATGCAAAATCAAGCTTCATACCTCCGTCGATGATGCCTTAGCTTGAGAAGGAGGCTCCTGCTGGGTAACGATACCATGCCCCTATGTATCTCTAGTCTGAGTCCTAAATAATTGACCATGCTTTAACCATTAAACCAATTCTAAAACAAATTATAGCTCTAAATATGCCAAATCATAGCAAATGTACAAGGATTGGGACTCTAGATGAACCCTCATCAAGGGCTACCAACTGGGTGGATGTGTGCAGACAAGCCATAGTAGCCTCCAGCTAAGTAGTGCTCAAGGTAGCATGCTCGGCCATGTCCTCCTAAATCTCGTCCGTCAAGATGCCTAGTGTGCATAACTTCCTCTTGATGGCTATCAAGAGGCCTACCTTCCTAGGGTTTACTGCCATGGATGCCTATAGGAATAAAAGAAATTAATTTCAATCAAGATCAAGCAAAGCTGGCAACCAAAATGCCCTCTCACCCACAAACACGCTTTGGTGGAAAATTATTTAATCGTTTAACCATTTACCTTCCTCATTTAATCATTCCTTTAATAAATCCCACTATCCCTCCGTCATGACGCCCCACTTTTCCATCCAATTATTTAACCCACGCCCGCTATCCTCCTTTCATCAGGTGCCACGTTGCCATCCAATTATTCAACCGACTGACTCCCACCTTCCTCCAAAGTCAAAACCAACCCACATCTACACCCAACAATCCGACCGCTCAAACCCCTCTCTGCCTCCCTGTGCGATTCCCTAAGTTCTAACTGCCTCCCCCATTCTTGCCATTAAAGCCTCCTCGTCCTTTTTCTCCCCCAACCCTCCATGTAGCTAGGCACAGCAGCCCCTCTTCTCCTTCACACCTCTACATAGCTTGCCAGTCCTCCTTACCAATGGCATGCATAAAATTTACCTCTCGCTTGAACACTGGCTCCTCCCTGGCTATCATCCCTGTCCTTGGTATGGCTTCATTCTGGCTGCGAAGTTTAATTTACCATTGTATCATCTAGACATAAAGACTGCATTTTGGTATGGTCATCTCGAGGAAGAAATCTTCATGACTCAACCTCCTGACGAATTTCCAAATCGTGTATGTCTTCTTAAACAGCCTCTTTATGGTCTCAAACAAATCCCCCCCATGACAGTGGTATCATCTTATGCATGATTTTTTTTTATTTCTTGGGGTTGGGCTAGATTATCTACCGATTACAATATTTATATATGGCACACCGATGATAGCATAGCTATCATGGGTCTTTTTGTAGTAGATGATATCCCTCTTATTGCAACTAATGAGTTAATGACTCTTAAAAGCATTGATATATTACCATTACCTCTGGCAAACTAAATGGCATTTGTTTTTTTTTTGTGGCATGCTCCACAACTAAAGCTGAATATCTTGCAGTAGCTTTGGCATCCCTCTGGCTTTCATGAGCTTCGGCTTCCCTTCGCCATTACCCATCGCTCTCTATGCCAACAACTAGTCAGCTTACAGCTCTTTCTGAAGCACCGTGCCTCTCCTCTTATAAGACCAAGCATGTTTGTATCAGCTATCATTTTCTTCATGATGTAGTGGTTTCTTGAAATTGGTCTTTGTCCACACCACTAAAAATTGGGCGGATATGTTGACCAAATTAGTTACACAACCCAAGCTTAGTGCTTCTTGCGTTGGTCTTGGTCTCGTCTACCTCTCATGTGTATCTATGCCCATGCAGTCTATCTCTTCATAATTCAACGTTATTCAAGTTCATTTGCTCTTGTCTTGTTAAGTGTTAGTTAAGTGATTAGTCTTCTTATAATTCCTCCGCCTTGATTTTAAGCAAGCGCTTATGTATGTAGATATCGTTTGGAAGACCTGACCTTACCCACCTTGAGTCAGGATGCATCGCTTGAAACACATTGGGAGGCTATGTAGTTGCACCGAACAATGTTTTGTCATAACGCATCAATCTCATAAGCGTACATAGTACATGAAAAAAGTGGTTTCATGTTAAATACCAAAATGCATGAAATTTCTTAAAACATTTAGATGTACACCCTGATAGGGAAGCATACCATAAGCATGCACTTGTATACAATGCACTTTTCCGATGAAAGATAAGGAATTGGAAAGTATGTGAAGGAATTAATGAGGTTCGAGAGAAGGTTTTTGAATGTGGAAAATTTTAGTGAAATATCAAGGGGAGACACCTAAAAATTACCAACAAGAACCTCACTCTTATGGATATATATGTGCATTGCAACAAGAACCTCTACTCCAATTGAATGCGGGGAAGATGCCTTGCTATGGTTCTTTCCATCCCTCTGTCTTTACCATTGAGTATGCCCACTTTTCCCTACGCTCTTTGGGTTATGTATAGACTGATTGGAACACATGGTCCTTGAGAGTGTACATCAAGAACATATTGAAGTTATTATCATTGGAAATCTGGTTATCATGCTTCTACTATATGCGAGCAAGATGCACAAAAGTTAATGGATGTACTTGAAGCACTTTGCTCACATAGTGGGTTGACAATGTCCAAAAGACAAAGGTCATGCTTGTGAAAACTCTCAACAAGAAGAAGCAATATATTGTCTATAACAATAAGCCACTTGAAGTGGTTTTTGGTGTTGCTACTAGGGAACATATGCTTAGTAAACAAGGATTGAAGCTCAATTGAAGCTTGTGTTGTTAATTTGCTATCTAATTTAACTAATTTCCATGATTTTGGTGAAGATTTATGGGAATTTTTGTTAATTTCCGTAACTTCTTGTTAAACTCGTGAACTTAACCGACTTGTTGGGAGCTATGGAGATGTGATAGATGTGTGTGGGATGGTGAGTTGTGTGTGCTAGAGGTAAGAGAAGAGATTAGGATGTGTGTGTGCAAGAAAAACAATGGATTTGAGCACGAAATTATTGATTTTTTGTACTTTTTTTAGTTTTTGAGTATTTTATTTAGTTTTTAATCGACTATTTTTATCATAATTTTTTACCATAAACACATTGGCAATCTTTTTGTGAACAGTTTAATGAGGCTTATGTAGCAAGAAGACTGGATAGATTGTATGCCTCACAAATGGCCAGCTGAGTAGTGATTGCAATGGTAGCCTCTTGCACGAATACCCCATGTCTGATCATATACCTTTAAGATTGCTCTTCAGATGTAAGGTGTTCATGAGAAGGAGTAACAGAGGACCCCCTGCATTCAAATTTAATGTTTCCTTTCTTCAGGATAAGAGCTTTTGCAGGAGAATGAAGGAGGCTTGGGTACAGGCTAGGGACAAAGAGACCAGCCCTTACAAGAGGTGGGAAATGGGATGTAATGCAATCACTAATCCGGCAAAAAGTGAGGGGATAAAGATAACTAAAGAGAGGAAGCAAGAGGAAAATCACTGCCACATGGCCTTGGCTGCTGTGAGGACCATATGTGGTAGTGGGGAGAAGGAGATTCAACTATGCTACAGGTCCTCAAGGAGCTTGAGGATCATGCTAGAAGAATGGAGCAAGCCAGAGCTGAGGCTGCAAGGGTACAAACAGGGCTGTATTGGCTGCAAGTTGGGGATGCCCCTTGGTATCAAGCTGATTCCTAAGGGGGGCGACAAACTAGATGTTAAGAGCTACAGACCTCTCACAATGTTAAATGTAACTTATAAAGTGATGGCCAAGGCTCTTGCCTTGAGAATCAGGTCATTGGTTAGTCAAAGGGTCCATGCCATGCAATATGGATTTGTTCATATGGAAGGAGTATCCATGAGGCTCTCTTGAACACAATCACTGGCATGGAGTGGGCTGCAGAGAGCAAGAGGATCCATTTGTCATGATAAACATGGATTTAGAGAAGGCTTATGGGTCCATGCACGATCGGGTGTAGCCATTCGCGGAACTATTTTTGGGGCACTTTTGGGGCCGCAACATGACGCACGGGGGGGGTGAGATTTTAGATTTAGAGCGGGCTGGCGCTCTCGCCGGTTTTTTTTCTGACATACTAGTATATTAATGACTCTGCTCTGAACACTGCAGACCTCGACATGCATCACCACGTGCATTTACTTCGTGCGCATTTTATGGTCCTTGTCACCAGTCGATGTCGTCACGCAAACGCAATTTGCCAAAACTCCCTATTCTCAACACCAAAGAGCTCGACACACGTCACTATGCAGCCCACGCGTAGAGTTGGACACGTGTCACTACATGGCTCTCTCCACTGCGGTTGTCTTTCCCATCGTGCAGAGCTCGACACGTGTCTCTACATGGCTCTCTCCACCAGCGCACTGGTTAACTCTCTCCACCAGTGCGCTAGTTTTTTGCATGCAATCTAATGAAAATGACCATCACGCTAGTGTTTGTAGGTAGTACCACCGCGCTGGGTCTATTTTAAAGAATGAACCGCGTTGCTATTCCAACCTCGCTGGTGATATTTTCAAGTACTATTTTAACCACTACGTGGTTTCGCATATCTCCATCTGTCCCGCCATTGTACTTATAAATTCGTGCTCAATTTGTTGTTCTACATTCATTTAGAAACAAACTTCAACTTCTCTTCTCATAAATAAACTTTTGTGTTTTGCGTAGGAAAAAAAACAAACTTCAACAAAGGTATCTTCTTTAATCAAAATTGAATCAATCAAAGATGGAGCCCTCTTTCGATCCACCTCCAATCACAGCACCTTCAATCAATCAATTGTGATACTACACTCGTAAATTAATCAAATTCAATTCTTTAAAATCTGCGCATGGTCGCATGATTCACCAGCACAGTGGCATTACGTAGGGCAAATAAATCCTAGCTCCTTCAATCGCCAGCGCGATGGCCAACACTGTACTATCTCTCGCACATGTGGACATGTATGAAACCAAAGATACAGATTCATCAGAAGTTAACAATTTGAGAGAACAAAAGATACAGATTCAGCTGAAGTTAACAATTTGAGAGATTCATTTAAAGTGAATAATTTACGAGATTACAGGCATGAAACAAAAGATGCAGCAAAATGTTGTCCTTTTTATATTGTAGTCAGCACAATTGGCAAAATTGGCCTTGTGTTTGTACATCAAAAAGGATTCACAGAGAAGGATTTACAATACAGTCTAGTGATGTGAGACGAGCATAAAATGTATTTGTACACAAAAATGGATGTACAATACAGTCTCATGATGTGAGACAAGACCACTACTCCATGAATCTTGTTATCCCTTCGTCAACATCCACAGGGCATATATACAGGACGACACAATAAGGCCTGCTTCAAGCATCTGCCATAGATGGGCGATGAAGAGTCCTGTGGGGACCGAGAGTCCAAAGATGGTCCACAAGTGAATTTAGCAAGAGCCAGTTTGAATGCAAAACGACCACCTTGTAGGCGAAAGATGACAAAATGGGGATGACATTGATACGAGAAGTATGAGGCAGAGTGATACGAGGAGGCATTTGGGTGGAGTTAAAAGGCGTGAGACGATGGTGTCATTTTTGAAGGGAAAAGGTGAAAGGTTGGAGGGAGTGGAGGGAGCGGGTGTGGTGATGGAGGGAGCGGATGGGCGCATGGCGATGGAGGGAGAGGATGAGCAATGAAGCAAAGTAGAGGAGAGTGAAGAGCAGAGGTAGCACAAAGTAAGTGATGTAGTATCATGAAATAGCCAAGTAGGAGTCTCTTAAATAATACTAGTTCCACCGGGCTGGTTGTGTACTCTACTTAATCTCATGGAAACTGATGGTCTGAATAATCATGCAAGCTTGATAGGATGGCAAATGTCCAAAATACTCATGTAGCCGACTGGAAATTTACTGCACCTTTGATGCAAATCCTGGTGGAATCCCGATGGTGGTCTGAATAATCTGAGTGACTGGTCATTTTACTGCACTGAACTTAATCGCATGCAAGCCCGGTGGTGGTCTCGCATGTAAGCCTGGTGGTGGTCTCGGATGCCACTGCGGTGGCACTTAAGCCACTGAGCGATTCGTCATTTACTGCATTGAACTTAATCGCATGCAAGCCCACCGGTGGTGGTCTTCCTTCAATCACTCAAAATCAAAGTCGCCACTTACTTTCACATGCTAACGCCGTGATTGATCATGACCGGTAATTAATGGCACTCTAATCTTAATGAAATCAATCAAAATCCAGGCCCCATTTCTTGTAATTAAGTCTCAGATGCCACCGCGGTGGCACTTAAGCCATCGAAATAATCATGAGGGCGCTAGTTGATCACACATGCATGGTATTTTGATGCCACCACAGTGGCTAGTAATTAGAAGCTCGGTAGCATATGTCTAAATAATCATGAGCCACCTTCAATCAAGGTGAATTATATTCAATGGGCCTATCCTCAATATGCCACCTCGGTGGTGGCTGACTAAGGCCTAATTACCTTCCCCACTCTACTTAAGCCTCCACTCTTCCATTTCCTTGCTCCCTTGCACTCTTCTTGCAACTATCCCCTCTCACACTCCCTTGCACTCTTCTTGCAACTTCTATCCCCTCTCACAATGGATCCCCCCAGACGCACCGAGCTCCAAAATGTGTTAGTCCCCTCGAGAGCTCTTCACATAACCTTCAGAACCCCTCTGTACAGAGGCTGCGAGCTCCTCACACAGCCTTCAAAATCCCTCTTCACAATCCGAGAGCTTCTCACACGATCCCCCCCGGGTCTTTATATTGTGAGTTACGGGAGCTCCTCTCCTCAGAGATCTTTGTCAACTTCACCAAGCTGATAGATTCAGTGGACACGAAGGATGGATTCATCATCTGTAAAGGTAACATGATCAACATCGATGAAGGATTGATTGAAAAGGTGCTAAAAATTCATGGAGACGACTTGCAAGCACAATTCTTGGAGAAGAAGTGGAAGAAAAAGGATGTTTTAAATTTATTCCCCGACACTCAGATTAGTGCAGATGGTGGAATCAAGGTTTTGAGCTTGCCTGATGATTATCAGAAAGAGTTGAAAAAGATAAGGCATTTCTTTCCTGATATGAGGGGAATAGTGAAATTTTGGCATGTTCAAGCAGCAATAGAGATAGTGAATAAACGTTCGATCTCTTTCTCGAAGGCGATCTCCAAGAGCATGCTAAACTTGCACAATTTCTTGAATGGAAAATCCCAATTGTCACCTCAAGCAATGAGTGTTGGAATGTACCTGATAGGGAATCACCTCAAAAAATGCGTTGAGCAAGTCGAGAAGTAGATTAAAACTCTAAACATGAAAGCCACTAATGCAGCATACGCAGCCCAACATGAGAGAACCCTTAGGAAGGGTGTAAAAGCGAGGGTAGAGGAGGCATAAGCGAAGGCCTTGCAGGCACGAGAGCAAGCTAACGCCATTGAAATATTGGCAGAGATAGAAAAACAGAAAAGAGAAGAAGCAGAGAAGCACATCGAGGAGCTGAATAAGTAGCTTCGAGATATCGAAACGGCTGGGGACGATGCAGAGGAAGAGCTAGAAAGGACGAAGCAGACACTTGCAAATCAGACAGTCGAAAAGGATCTCCTCTACAAACGGCTCTGTAGCATGCAGAATACATTGAACATTGAGAAAGATGACATGATAGAGAAACTGAGAAAGGAGAATGCAGAAACCAGGCTACTGATGCAAGAACTGCAAAATAATTTCAATGCCAGGAAGGATGCAGAAGAGGCAACGAGCAGCCATAGAGTGAACGACCCAATATTGGTGAGACAGGTTTGATTCCCTGCAATTGACCTACAATGCGGTTGCCGATGATCTTGCCTTTTCTCTTCAGAGTTTTGAGAAGCAGTCTCGGACCTTGATTGAAACCCAACATAGAAATGATGTCTTGGGAACGGGCCTACACAGACACTGCTAAAGAATTTGAGGAGATTCGACAGCAGCTAGTAGAATCAAATAATGCAGCTTGTGCCAAAAGTCAACAGCCACTGGAGGAGATAAAGGAGAACATCCGCACCCTCAGGATGAGAGAGGCAGGAATCAAGATGCTGATTGCTCGTCAGATTGGTCAGACTCTTGTTGCAATGCAAATGAATGCTCACAGCCGGCAATAGTTAAATCGGATGAATATCCTCTTGTTGCGATGCAAATGAATGCTCCTACGTGCTCTCGGTGCAAAGGGCACATCATAGATGAATGCATGATTAGATGGCCCCAGTGCCACCACCCCTCTGCATGACACACACATATATATATTATGTATGTATGTGTATCTATAGGTATGTAAGTATGTATATATAAATAGATTTATATGTATATCGACGCACACATCTATACAAGATTAACCACAACCCACCTCCCTCCACGTGGGCAAAGGAGGTGGGGCTAATTCAAAATAACCACTCCTCCTCCAAGCGCGAGGAGGAGCCAAATCTCACATCTTCCAACGCAATTTTGAATTTGAATCGAAGAAGATCTCATCTTACATCTTTCAATGAAATCTTTGTATACATGCTTACATATCTATAGATACACACACTTATATATATATTATGTATGTATGT